>NC_063067.1:9952513-9987513 GCF_018812025.1 Megalobrama amblycephala | reverse complement strand
ACCTTACAGCTCACAGTGCATGTCAGAGCAAATGAGAATCATGAGTTCAAGGAACTGCCTGAAGAGCTCAGAGACAGAATTGTGGCAAGGCACAGATCTGGCCAAGGTTACAAAAAAATTTCTGCTGCACTTAAGGTTCCTAAGAGCACAGTGGCCTCCATAATCCTTAAATGGAAGACATTTGGGATGACCAGAACCCTTCCTAGAGCTGGCCGTCCGTCCAAACTGAGCTATCGGGGGAGAAGAGCCTTGGTGAGAGAGGTAAAGAAGAACCCAAAGATCACTGTGGCTGAGCTCCAGAGATGCAGTTGGGAGATGGGAGAAAGTTGTAGAAAGTCAACCTTCACTGCAGCCCTCCACCAGTCAGGGCTTTATGGCAGAGTGGCCTGACAGAAGCCTCTCCTCAGTGCAAGACACATGAAAGCCCGCATGGAGTTTGCTAAAAAACACCTGAAGGACTCCAAGATGGTGAGAAATAAGATTCTCTGGTCTGATGAGACCAAGATAGAACTTTTTGGCCTTAATTCTAAGCGGTATGTGTGGAGAAAACCAGGCACTACTCATCACCTGTCCAATACAGTCCCAACAGTGAAGCATGGTGGTGGCAGCATCATGCTGTGGGAGTGTTTTTCAGCTGCAGGGACAGGACGACTGGTTGAAATCGAGGGAAAGATGAATGCAGGCCAAGTACAGGGATATCCTGGACGAATATCCTGCTCAGGACCTCAGACTGGGCCAAAGGTTTACCTTCCAACAGGACAATGACCCTAAGCACACAGCTAAAATAACGAAGGAGTGGCTTCACAACAACTCCGTGACTGTTCTTGAATGGCCCAGCCAGAGCCTTGACTTAAACCCAATTGAGCATCTCTGGAGAGACCTAAAAATGGCTGTCCACCAACGTTTACCATCCAACCTGACAGAACTGGAGAGGATATGCAAGGAGGAATGGCAGAGGATCCCCAAATCCAGGTGTGAAAAACTTGTTACATCTTTCCCAAAAAGACTCATGGCTGTATTAGATCAAAAGGGTGCTTCTACTAAATACTGAGCAAAGGGTCTGAATACTTAGGACCATGTAATATTTCAGTTTTTCTTTTTTAATAAATCTGCAAAAATGTCAACAATTCTGTGTTTTTCTGTCAATATGGGTGCTGTGTGTACATTAATGAGAAAAAAAAATGAGCTTAAATGATTTTAGCAAATGGCTACAATATAACAAAGAGTGAAAAATTTAAGGGGGTCTGAATACTTTCCGTACCCACTGTATAATACGGGTCTAACGGTACATGTATTCCTCTCAAATCGTCAAGGCACAGACGTCATGGCTCAGTGCATACAGTCAGACGACGAATACAATCAGTCAATCAGTCAATCAGCTATCCACACTCCAATCCAGAAGGGGGCGCGTGCGGTAATGCAATGCTGTTTGCTAACCACCACAACAGAAAAAAGTCATCCTTTTTGTTTTCTTTATTTTATAAAAGCAAAATGCTTTGTTTTTATTGTCTGTGTTACACCCCTAATATATAAATATAGGCAATATTAATAGTGATGCTTGCTTTTGCAAACACAAGGATGTCGTACTCACCTCTACATTATAAACTTTTTCCTCATTATTTGAGGTGTATTATAAACCAGTTAAGTACCTTAAGGCTGAAAATCATAGCATGTAATGATCTAAAAGTTCATTTTACCTGAAATGAATAAATGCCAAATTCATACATCTTCTATGTTAAATCTGAACTTGACCTTCCCGTGCCCTCAATTAAAAGCCCATCCTCCTTTTTTCATATTCAAATGACGAAATTACATGCACAGGACCGAATATAATTGTGTTTTGTATCTGTTGACTAAATACAGGTTCCGCCGAGAAGAAAAAAGCTGGCTCCAACTGTTTATTGCAGCAATGCTTTGTTCCACTCCACCCCAAACGGCTTCAAATCATCGGGGAGATTGTTAAGCTTCTGTGGAAATTACGGAAATGCGGGGGAAATGGACGAGCTGCACTTCATAACAATTAATCAGGGACTGCTGATTAATAAAGTTCATTTTTTATTCTCGATGATTCAGGGTATTATCAAAAGGACACTGTCCTTGTCATTTTGATTAACACACCCATCTTCCTCCTGCGGTGGGACGCGGCGAAGGGAGACGCTCTCTTGTGCCCATAAAATAAATATTGAATGAGAATATTAACTCGTTAACCTTGACAACTATTTGTAATTTTCATAAGGGCTAAACTCGCAAATTCAGCACAAAAAAATAAAAAAAAATAAAATAAAACCTGCTGTGGGGGTTGAAGAAAGGCCTCTGCGAAGGGGGGCGGAGGGGGCAATAACAACACACAACAAATTAGAGCGAATGAAGAATGCTACTGCATGAATCCTGTCATTTTTATGGGCTGCAATGATTAATTTGTTTGTTCAAATTCTCAATTAAGCCGGGAGGAGGAGAATTAGAAAGCCAGAGAGATGCAATGCGCCGTTGTCTCGCCTTTGCCTGCAGCATCAGGGGAGAAGCGACGCTCGTATACCTGCGGCGGCTCCGTGCTACGGCCCCTGAAGTCAAACGCCACGCTTTTATTTCCAACGCTAAGCAAATCAATATCAATTCCCGGATTGTTTCAATAATGTTTAGTCACAGTATTCCTCAAGTCTTTTGTCACATAATTATGTAGACACCAGAACTGTGTTTCACAGCATTGCGGGCTGATGTGATTGAACACCCCACATCATGTGTGTCTCTTAGCTTAGCAGTCACACAGAGGATGATGTATGGGGCTCTCCGCTTGTCCTCTCAGGGGCCCCGTGCTTTTATTGTGTGCCGGAGTGACAGATGTTTCTCAAATGACCATGTCCCTCATGCGCTTTGCACCTTACAAAACCCTGTCTTATGTGACATGAATGGAAACGCTCCCTTACTGCACACCACTATTATAGACTCCTGAAATCCTGAAAGGCATTTGTCAGAGACTCAGAGAAGCATGCCTGCGGATGACCGATAGTGCCAGTTCGGGACAAAATACTGTTTTTTTACAAATGTGTACGACAGTCTGGAGAGAAATACAGACAGCTTGTTTTGGCATTCATACAAAAATAAAAAATAAAAAATGTGAGTCCAATCAACCTGAATTTTCATCTTTTACAGCTTTTGACATCTTTGTATTCTTATAAAGAAAATAATCACAATTTTACATTTTATGAAGAAAGTCTGAGTGTCGCTTGCTTGTGTGAAACTCACTGCTATGCCAGGGTGTTCTGGGTGGTTGCCAGTGTGTTACTATGTGGTTGTTGGGGTGTTCTAGATTGGTTGTTACTGTTGCTATGAGATTGCTAGGGCATTTTGGGTGGTTTCTTGTGTTGCTGTGTGGCTGCCAGGGTGTTGCTATGTTTTTGCTGGGGTGTTCTAAGTGGTTTCTAGTGTTGCTGTGTGGTTTCCAGGGTGTCGCTATGTAGTTGCTAGGGTGTTCTAAGTGGTTTCTAATGTTTCTGTGTGGTTGCTAGGGCATTCTGGGTTGTTGTCTGGGTGTTTCTGTGTGGTTGCTAGAGTGTTTAAAGTGGTTCCTAGTGTTGCTATGAGATTGTTGGGGTGTTCTTGGTGGTTGCCAGAGTGTTGCTAGGGTGTTCTGGGTGGTCTAGTGTTGCTGTGTGGTTGCCAGTGTGTTACTGTGTGGTTGTTAGGGTGTTCTAGATTGGTTGCTACTGTTGCTATGAGATCGTTAGTGTGTTCTGGGTGGTTTCTTGTGTTGCTGTGTTGTTGCCATGGTGTTGCTGTGTTATTTCTAGTGTTGCTTTATGGTTGCTTGGGTATTCTGGATGGTTGCTAGGGTGTTTTAGAGTGGTTCCTAGTGTTGCTATGTGATCGTTAGGGTGTTCTGAGTGGCCTAGTGTTGTTGTGTGGTTGCTTTGGTGTTCTGGGTGGTTGCCCAGGGTGTTACTATGTGGTTGCTAGGGTGTTCTACATTGGTTGCTATGATGTTGCTAGGGCATTTTGGGTGGTTTCTAGTTTCGCTGTGTGGTTGCCAGGGTCTTGCTATTGTTGCTGTGTGGTTGCTAGGGCCTTCTGTGTGGTTGATAGGGTGTTTTAAATCGTTCCTAGTGTTGCAATGTGATTGCTTGGGAGTTCTGGGTGGTTGCTAATGTAGCTAGGAGATTGCTAGGGAATTATGTGAGGTTTCTTGTGTTGCTGTGTGCCTGCCAGGGCGTTGCTATGCGTTGCTAGTGTTGCTGTGTGGTTGTTAGGGCGTTCACCCCCAAGTCTTAATAACATTCTGGTTTCTAAATATTGCTTGACCCCCTCCTATAATGTAAGTTAATCAGATTTTTTCACATTTTATTGTCCATCAGGTGAAAATCTGATCACTTAGAAAAGAAATATCACACCTCTCCTCAACATGCTGCACAACTTGTCGTATGATTTATGTATGTAGCACAAATTGTGTGCTGAAGTTTGATACTTAGGGACTTGAACAAAGTATGAGCAACAGTGAATTTTACCTTAACATTAGCTCTAATAATGCAAATGGTAAGGAATGGACATTAATCT
This sequence comes from Megalobrama amblycephala, assembly GCF_018812025.1. Classification (NCBI taxonomy): domain Eukaryota; kingdom Metazoa; phylum Chordata; class Actinopteri; order Cypriniformes; family Xenocyprididae; genus Megalobrama; species Megalobrama amblycephala. The sequence continues at coordinate 9,982,965 of NC_063067.1, read as the reverse complement.
CAAAGGTGCTTATATATTTTTTTATTTTTTTGCCCTTTAAAGAGTTGAATGAATTCTCCAATAAAACTCTAGTGCATTTAACAGACGAGTCACTTTATTTAATGGTGTCCACTGGCTCCCCATGAACAAGGTGTCCTTTACAAGCTCAGGACAACATTGACTAGAGCCTGTGCTTGTGCAGTGAAAATGCTTATTAGTCAAACAATCCCCATTGGAATAATGCCTCCGTCAGCCTGTGGTGAAGGATAACCACATCGGTGACAGTCCGGCACCCAGGTCCTGCTGGAGATCAGGTACAAGGAAGAAAGCACTTGAATCAGTCAAGCTTGTGTTGACATCCAAGTAGAAGGAAAATAAAGAACATCAGCCGAGTATCGCTACTATTATTTCTCATATTTAGGGTTATTTAGATACTTAGAATTTTTGCCTTGTCAACAATAAAACTGGCACAAGAATGAAGCCATGTCTGGAGACTAGAATATCAAACAGTAAATTATTTGGTAAACAGTAAATAATCATGAAAATATCCTAACAATGCCTTAGCAACCATTAAATACACCCTAGTAACGCCCTGGTTACCACATACATTAACCTAATATTTGCACAGGCCAGCACCACTCATATTTTCTTCTGAAAGGGACTCAAGCCATGTCTTGAGACTAGAATATCATAATGACTTGAGGGTGGGCTTGGTAAACAGTAAACAATCATGAGAACATCCTAGCAATGTCTTAGCAACACCCTGGTACAGGCTAGGATCACTCGTATTTTCTTTTGAAAGGGATTCAAGCCATGACTGGAGACCAAAATATCATGGTGACTTGAGGGTGGACTTTGTAAACAGTAAACAACCATGAGAACATCATAACAACGCCTTAGCAACCATCAAAAACACCCTAGTAATGCCCTGGTAACCACACACAACACCCTAATATTTGCATGGGCTAGCACCACTCATATTTTCTTCTGAAAGGGACTCAAGTCATGTCTGGAGACTAGAATATCATGGTGACTTGAAGGTGGACTTTGTAAACAGTAAACAACCATGAGAACATCATAACAACGCCTTAGCAACCATCAAAAACACCCTAGCAATGCCCTGGTAACCACACACAACACCCTAATATTTGCATGGGCTAGCACCACTCATATTTTCTTCTGAAAGGGACTCAAGCCATGTCTGGAGACTAGAATATCATAATGACTTGAGGGTGGGCTTGGTAAACAGTAAACAATCATGAGGACGTCCTAGCAATGCCTTAGCAACACCCTGGTAACCATATACAACAACCTAATATTTACACAGGCTAGGATCACTCATATTTTCTTTTGAAAGGGATTCAAGCCATATCTGGAGACCAGAATATCATGGTGACTTGAGGGTGGACTTTGTAAACAGTAAACAACCATGAGAACATCATAACAACGCCTTAGCAACCATCAAAAACACCCTAGAAATGCCCTGGTAACCACACACAACACCCTAATATTTGCATGGGCTAGCACCACTCATATTTTCTTCTGAAAGGGACTCAAGCCATGTCTGGAGACTAGAATATCATAATGACTTGAGGGTGGGCTTGGTAAACAGTAAACAATCATGAGGACGTCCTAGCAATGCCTTAGCAACACCCTGGTAACCATATACAACAACCTAATATTTACACAGGCTAGGATCACTCATATTTTCTTTTGAAAGGGATTCAAGCCATATCTGGAGACCAGAATATCATGGTGACTTGAGGGTGGACTTTGTAAACAGTAAACAACCATGAGAACATCATAACAACGCCTTAGCAACCATCAAAAACACCCTAGAAATGCCCTGGTAACCACACACAACACCCTAATATTTGCACGGGCAAGCACCACATATTTTCTTTAGAAAAAACTACTTTAGAAATTTAAAATGGACAGTGGAAAGTTGTTATTGATGTCCCTGTGTCAAATCTAGGACCAATATATTTTGTACAATAACAGGCAGCAGGCATGTCCTGAAATAAGAGACATATTTAAATACAGGAAGTGGTCCTCTTGTACCCACTTGCCTGAGCAGAATTCCAGCTGATTTTCCTAGGCTCATTCTGTTGTCTCGACGTGACTGATGGATGGTTAATGATAAAAACATTTCCATACCTGGCCTTCATGGCCTTATTGTTCACACGAAACTGGAACATCCTGCCCTGTCTGCTGCAATCACACAGTCCGCAGCTGAGAAGCTCACTGTATCTGGCAGCTGCGCGGTGTGACATGTGGAAATATGGGCCACAAACTGTCAGTGAACCTTGCGGTAAATCTTATGGTTAACCGTGCCATATGCCCCATTGTGCATGTATAAGTAATATTTTTATTGTTTAAGCTTAACACAGAAACTGTTTTGATTATAATCTGATACATTTATAGCAATTCCAAGCTGATCTGATTTGTACATAATTCATACTTCTGTACGTTTGGATGGCATTGACTAATAAAAATGCTTTTACTCAAAACTTTAGAAATGTTAATATTTGTGAATCCTCAATACTCAATAAAGTACACAGTACTGAGAAAATTTCAGAAAATATAAGCTTCCAGATGATGAAATCCAGATGATGGTAATGTAAAGCCGGGTAGCAGGAAATGTAGTTCAACAAGTTCAGCAAATATAAAATATAAATGGAACCAATCCTCAATGTTACCATGTAACATTTACAACAGTCCAAGTCTTCTAAATTATTATGTATCTTCTCTTCTAAATTATTATAGTTGACAATTATAGTTTTTTTAAATTTTATTTTCAATTTAGTTTCTTTCTTTTTAATCCTTCTTAGTTTTAGTTTAGGTTTAGTTTCAGTTCATTTAGTTTGTATTTTAGTTTTTTTTTGTTTTAGGGCTTCCACAGTTCATGCGAAAACTGTATCATTCAAAAAGGCTGCGCTATAATGTTTTTTCATGTGTAAGGCAGACTGGTTGTTTTCAAAGTTTTATAAAATTCAAAAATTAACAAAACAAATATCACCGTAATGTTCGGCCTTTTTTTTTTTTTTTTTTTTTTGGTCAGTTTTAGAGTCATGAAAAAGTATTTTTGTTTAGTTTCGGTCTTCCTTTATGTTAGGTTTTTATTTTTATTTTAGTAAATGAAAATGTTTTTAAGTCATACGGTGGCTTTGTTTAAATTGACACCTCAGCCAAAACACACTTTTAAGTTCAAGATATGGACGTGGGTAGGTTTGCACTTTGGGGGAGGGCTAAAACATCAATGAACGACAAATAAAATTTAATTTAACGTCAAATTAGTATTATATTTAATGGCATTAAACAATCTCCTTCATTATAATTTTTACAAATATGTTTTTTAATTCAATATTTTATGAATGATTTGTAAACATTTGCATGTCTCTAAAGTTGTTTACATTTTAGAAGCTTGAATGTGTTGATTGACATTTGTATTTATCCATGTGTATCCAAAAGCAAAATATATGAATGCCTGCAGACACAAATGAGATCATGTTAATTCATCTGCTAATCAATTAGCATTTTTTTGAGTTGCTTCAAAATGCAGATACCTTTGTTTGTAGTCAAAGTATTCAAAAATAGGTTTGACGCAAAATGTGACAGTCAGGCTGTGAACAGATGAGGACAATCTTAACGCTGCTCTTTTAGCCGGAGCCTGAATGCCTTGCGGTTCCCATATCCTGACGACACCGAGCAGGGAAAGAGTTAACCACCCGGGCGCTTAATTGCACGTGACATGTGTTGGAGTGTGACAGATGTGACAGATGATGGAGATGGGGACGAAGAGGGCGTAATCTGGCCCTCGGAGCCGCGTCTTCTCCTTCTGTTAGACCTCCAGAAGCGCCTCCCTAGTGAAGACCTGAAGGTAGTAAATAACAGCTCGCCTCTCCGGCCATTATTTAAGCATCTGGTGATGGAAGGAGAGCCCTCGTGCCTCACAGAGATCCTGTCAAAATCAGCCAGCCTCAAAACTCTTCAGCAGGCCCCAAACTGCATTTCGTCTAGCAGAAACATGGCTTCATTACTCTAGATTGGGCTGACAGATTCAACATGACAGGAAATGTAACTTTACATTGGTAGAATAAAAAAGTAATGCATTATCTATCACATTGAATCTCAACTGGTTTTGCTTCAGAATCCAAATTTCACATTGAATGCCAACGGGAGATCCAACATGGTATCAAAATTGAATTTCAATTTTTCAGCCATTACATGACACAGTTTTCAAATAAAAACTGAAAACTTTTCCCCCTGGTTTCACAGACAAGGCTTAAGCTAGTCCCAGACTAAAATGCATGTTTGAGCTGTTGTAACTGAAAGAAACTTGCACTGGCATATCTTAAAATATGTCAGTGCGATTGTTTTGTCTCAAGATGCATACTGGTTATGTTTTTTTTTTTGTTTTTTTTTCTAAGGCACATTTATAAAAGCTACTTAAATGTCCTAATTGAACTAAGGCCTAATCCTGGCTTAGTCTAAGCCCTGTCTGTGAAACCGGGCCAATATGGGTTTTGGCCGTTCATTTACTTGATTTGGGGGCCTGAAAATGCAAACGTTTGAAAATGGGTTTCAAAGTGCAAGTTTTTGAAAACGATACTGTTATTGTCTCTGTGTAAACAACAAAAACGCGAATTTCTGAAAACGGTGACATCATGCTCATGTGTATTACGTGTTCAATCTATAGGCACATAGCATTTCTTTACAAAGTGACATCGCCATCTACTGGCCTGGCAGCATAATACAGCATTTTTAGTCATTTTCGCAGATCCGTGTGAATGGGTATCGTTTTGACAACGTTGTTGTCTGTATGCGAAACGTGAAAAAAACGTTTTTTGGAACATCATTTTGTTGTGTAAACGCACCCTAACGCTGCATTCACACGGGGCGTCAGCGTCAACGCTTGACGGAGGGCGTGTCTGAAGCTTGTGTTGACGCGACCGTTATAGTGATAACAGCCAATCACATTACTTTCCGGTGTTGCACAAACGCAATTGGCTAGCAACTGCTCTAGGGTATTTGCATAGGGCGATCTGATTGGATGACGCCTGCGTTGGCGCTTGAAAAGTTGAGAAATCTTCAACTTCTGCCGCTTGCAACGCGAGTGAAGCGACGCGACGGAACCCACAATTCAGTTCGGCAACGCATGACGTCACCCATTCAAAGTAAATGAGAAGCGTTAACGCCGGCGCCCCGTGTGAATGCAGCGTAAGGTCATGTGTCCACTAAAGCGTTTTTAGCCAGCTGAAAATGCTAAGCGCTCTGCTGAAAACACCTAGCTGTGAGCACTAGAGAGCGCTTCGGCACTTTTTCACTTGAGAGTTGAGATGCTTTGCTCGCTATGATACGGAATATCAGCGGAAGTGTTAGGCTACTAGTATCTCATTTCACAGATAGTTTGTTTCTGTACTGTTTCTATATAAAAATGTCAATACAATGTAAATTATTTGCTCTGGCTCTTGTTTTAAATTATTTTGTTCCATCATTATGCTTGTTGTTGTCATCTGTTGACGTTGTACTAGCAGAATGTGGTGGTTGGTCGGTGTTGTATTTGTCCCGCCCCTGCTCCACTGCGATTTAACGGCTGAGTACAAAGTGACAGTGATGAGCGCTGCCTTTTACCCAAAGTTGGCGACTGGTAAAAAAATAGCGAGTGTGAAATAGACACTCAGCACCTTGTTACGCTCCTGGCGATTAAAAAAACGCGGCACTTCCATTGAAAACAATTGGAAAAATGGTGGACACATGGCCTAATTCACCACTAAAATTGCACACAAAGCATTTTTATCTCCATGAGTCAACCCGTATTTAAAGTAGTCTGGTTTCTTTTAGTTTGCACTATTTTGTTTATGGTTTTCAGTGACGGCATGTCACATGTTCTTGTTTGTATCCAAATACATTTGCGGTGAAATACCATTTTGAGTTTTATTGGATGCCCAACAGCAAAAGATATGTGGTTAGTTGAATTTTATTATTTGCATTTAGCATCGTTTTCCCCCCTCCTGTCCATTTTTTGTCACAACCCACCAGTTGAGAACCACTAGTCTTTCATAATTCTGATAAATGAGTAGATTTCCTTTTCCATGGAAACAGAGCCCTTATGTTTGTTTTGATGGGCGGGTACCTACTAAAGGGGAAAGATTAACATTAAGTAAATAATTACCTCATTATTTTAGACAGGGAAAAAAATGTGAAGTGTGTGTGGAATCAATTTAAAACAATGGGAATGCTCTTAGCGAGGTCTGGTTGGGAGCACAAAGGTATATTTGTCTCATGGAACAGATTTACAGCCCTGTTGATAAAAATCTAACTTCCTGGAATCTTTTCAGATGTTTTGAGAAGCTTATGAGACAGCTGTCAAACAGATTTGAAAATGGCTGATTTAGCATTATCCACCATCACGAAAACACGGCTGGGACAATATTAGTCTAGAAATAGCAACAATGTGTGTCTTTGAACACAGTGTGTAGACCGTCTATCCATTGTCAAAGAGATGAGTTATGAAACTCAGCTGCTTGAGGAAACAGCCAGGTGGGAAAAACAAAACTCTGATTGAAATTCTCTTGGGGGGCGTTAGCGTGATACATATTTGCTCTAGCATTCCTTTTGTTCTTTGGAATACCGCTGTTCAAATGCAATGACCGGTTGCATCAGTTCTAGTCAATGACTCGTTACACTTCCGCTTTTTTATATCCATGCAATAAAAACATCTGTTCATATCACTGAAGATATGAGTAACACGTTCCAGATTTCAGACAGCGGGATTTTCCGTGCTAAGGTGACTAGTTGGAATGAAATCTGAATCCTGTTTGTCTTCAGGCTACAGTATTGTATTTAGACCTCATAAAGAGCAGGTTTGTGGTTATTTAGAATTGATTTGAGGGTTTTTTATAGAGCCCATGAAATCACAATTGGACTGTTGTGGCTTTAAATACATGTCTCTTGGCTTTGCGGTCATCTATATGCTGCATATATATGGAAAATCATGCTTCTTGACCATATTAATCTTTGATATGTCCTGTCCAAATTTCCTTTTTCAATAGGAAATGTTGGAAACTATTTTTGTCAAGTGATTTAATGGGTCTTTAAATTCCAGTTCTTTTCCTGAATGTGAATTTGGTTGTAAACTCTATATAGGATGAAGACTTCTAATTAGAATTTTAATTTAAGGATGTGGAGTTTAAATGGAATGAAATCCAAAGTCATTTTTTTTGTAATACATTTAATTTTTCAGTATGATTAACCATAAACATGTTATCACCCCAAAATTTTATTTATTTATTTATTTATTTTTTCCAGAAATATTAAATAATATAAAAAATATTTGAAATACCACCTACAGAAATTTGTATTTAATTTATACTTTTTATTATATAAAAAAAAAAAATCACTTTTATATCACTCATAATTACATCATACGTCAAATAAATATCAATGATATCGATGTTTGTATAGTGTTAAACTTTATTTTTGGAAACACTGTTGGACCTGTTTGTGGTGCTGTATGACAAAATTAAAATCACAGTATATTTAATTTGTCACGAATCCACTGTTATTGTCGAATTTCTTTGAATTTCAGTTCAGTAAACTCTGTTTCCTGTCATTTCAATTCAACTTCCTGTGGGGCCTATTTAATTCACACTCATGATTTAAAGATGCAGAAGCGATTTCTGAGAAACACTGTTGATATTTTGAAATCAACCAAAATAAACACACCCCTCCCTTCATTGCTCCACCCCCAAAAATGCACAAACACGCAATGCAAGAGTGGAAGTCCCTTTATCATTGCTGAAGTGAAGCGAAATTATGCTTCATGAAAATAAAGCGAAGATGATGAACACAAACTCAGCGTCCACTTAAGGTCTCTCCAGGCGATGGAAAGCTTTTCTAATATTAACGCAGATATTCCTCTGACCTTTTCTTTTTTATAATGTCTCTCAGCCATATCTCTTTCTGCACTCTTTCTTCAGTTCAAATCTCCCTCTTGCTCGCTTTCTCTCCTCCCCCATCATGAGTGGACACGCCCCCTACTGCTGATTGGCTACAGGTTTGTTGTGCTGCTCTGCATCCACTTTCAACAGCGTTTTTCAGAAATCGCTTACTGCACCTTTAAAAGGGAGCCATTTTTTAATACTGAATTGTTCCCAGCTCTGTTAAAAAGGCATAGATTTTGAAGTATGAGCCAAGATTCAAAATGATAACTTGATATTTTCTTGTGATCTGAGAGGATTTATTTGTGTACAGATACACCCTCACAGATCAACACTGGGACAGATCGATATAGGAAACTGAACTGGTGGGATATCAAATAATGCATTTAATGCAAAACTTATCCAAAACTGTGTTTGGTACTCAAAATCACCCTGCTTTAAATACCCTATGTTTTTTCTTTTCTTTTTTCTTTTGGCCAAGTTAATAAAAGGAGCTATATGTCCCATCACTGCATATTTATGGGGAACATTTGCAGGGTACAGAGAGGGAGAATCAATTTCCCGCTCTCCCATGATAATTTATGGCTTTTCTGAGGGTGCTCTAGCCGGGAAAATGACACGTCAGGTCTATCATATTTGGAGCAGCAGTAAACCTGCCAAAGTGTAATCTCTTCAAGGCTTCTGACCCTTCCAGCACCCCCTCCAACCAACGATCATTAATAAATGAGCCCTGGAATCGCTCCAGAATGTCAATATTATTATGACAGATTTTAATATTATTATGTCTGTCTTTAATATCACTTAATCTTATAGTACATTGAGACATCCTGGCTGTCCAGGTGGAACTGGCTTTGGACCAACGTATTTGAAAGAAAAAAAGGCTTTAGATAGAATTATAGCAAAACAAAAGATATATCAACATGATATATCAGCATGCTAGAGGTAATGCATTGCGTAATCAGATTACATTTTTCCAGAAATGAGTAAAGTAACATGCTACTTTTTTATATTTACACTAAATACACTGGCTACTTTTCAAAAAACTGTTATTTTTCCTTTTTATTGCATGTTTAATATGATCAAGCGTTGTAGTTGTTGTATTAGTGTATCGTAGTTCTAGACAATATCTTTTGTGCTTTTGATTGACTATGACGGTTTTCTTATAGTCAACCCTGAGATACTAAGCAGTGGTGATTTATGCATTACCTTCTGTAAAAAGTAACATCAAAATCAAGTCAATTTTATTTGTATAGCACTCTTCACAATTTCACATTGTTTTAAAGCAGCTGTACAGAAAATCATGATGATAATGTTTTTAATATCTCAATATCTTACTGCCTTATAGTTGCATTTAGAAGATTAGATTACATTTCTTGAGACAATATAAACCATCATGGAGCTGAGATTTGCTATATAGTATACGGTATAATTTACATTGGTGTATTGTACTGCATGTATGCAGGTTTAAATATAATTTAAAGTATGTGTATAAATGTTCAAGCTCAGGTTCATGTTGGATATATTTTACATAGTTGTAGGTTGGAGTTATTAGTAGTTGTAGTAGTAGCAGTTATGTAACATAATTTGCAATATAGTAGTCCTGTAAAAAGAGTAATGTAACACAACTAGCAAAAACTTAGTAACACTATATTGTAATGTGGTACTTTTAAAAATGATGTTCCCAACAATGACAGCGACAGTCATCTTCATGCTCTGGCTCTTTCGGAATCTGATACTTTACATCTTAAATTCTGACCTTGGGATGTATTTTTATCATGCCAAAAACTGTCTCCCCCAGCAACATGAAATGTGTCCGTCCAGATGGTTTTGTGCAGCATCATCTTGCTAATTGCCTGTGATGCCATCAAAAAGATGTAGTTGACCTGACAGGCAGATGAAACGAGAAGAGAGCAAGACTGAGACATGATGGACCAAGAGAGCAGAGCGTGCAATAAGAGCCATAACAACAGTGCTTTTGTCTTCTTAATCATTAGCTCAGATGGCATCATGATCATGTTGCTGTCACTTCTCATTCATTTGTTTTTTATTTATTTTTTTGGGATGTTTATTTATTTATTTATTTATTTTGACCAGGACAACTTTTCACAATGCTGCAAAGCAATAACTGGGAATGTTGGCAAAAACGCTTAAAAAAGTGCATATTTTTTATTTATGTATTTTTGTAATATAGGCCTTTACAGTCTATGTTCAGTAAGTCTGACTGAATTAAGACAATTTGCTACACTTTTAGGTTTACGGCTATAAGCAAAAAGTTTACGGCTTTTTGCTATAAATTATAAGTTGATTTGTTCTTTTTACTTGCAAAAATGGTACATTTAACAGTATTTTACTGTAAAATTACACAAAATGCAAGGTTAGATCTATTAGTTTTTCTCCATATATAGTACAGGAAATTCTTGTTAACCATTTAACAAGTTTATACTGTCACTTTTTTACAGTCTTATACTGTTATAAATCATTTTTTACAGTGCAGCATGACCAGCTGAAAAGTGACCAAGCAACCCTAAAACAAGTAAAACACCCTAACCAATTTGTCCAGTGATTTGTGAATTGTGATTGATCTTTATGAAACATCTATGTTAAATGTGTGTTTTTTACGTGGAAAGGGAACAATTATTTAGCAGTCACGGACTCGAAACTATAAAATCTTTACCATTGTTTCTTTGTTGCCCAACAAACACCATTATCACAAATATACTATTATAGTTTTTGTTATACTATTAAAGTTTTAGTAAATGTGTTGTTTGTTTTTGTGAATTTTATTCGATTAAAAAAGAAAAGTCTACATAGTTTTAATGGGTTTTAGTTTTTGGTTTTAGTTTTTAGTTTTAGTTACTTCAGTACTTCAACTTTTTCAGTTTTTAAGTACCTTTTTTTTTATTTTATTTTTTTTTATCTTAATACAAAGTTCTGTCATGAAACTCTAGATGGCGCAGGCTTATAGGTCCTTTAATCAATCTGCTTGCAATCACATCATTTTGTATCAGGCACAGCTGATTGGTTCCTGCTGTATCTGTAGCCAATAAGCTTACTGCTCAACCTTCAAATACTGGTCAGCATCAGCTGCAGCACGCTTTCAGAAACCTTCCACCTTCCCTAGCTCCACCTGTATAGATCTGCTATGGGTATTTCATGTATGCTATATTGTATAGCAGCAGCAGCATGTCTTACAACTTTGTGTCATGTATGTATTGGCAGTAGCAAGTCCCGTACTTGCTTTTCAGCAGCAGCAGCAGCAGCCATAATAGCAGCAGCAATAACCAACAACAGCAGCAGCAACAGCAATAACAACAGCAGCAATAACCAACAACAGCAGCAGCAATAACAGCAGCAACAGCAATAACAAAAGCAGAAATAACCAGTAACAGCAGAAGCAGCAGCAATAACAGCAGCAATAACCAATAACAGCAACAGCAATAACAGCAGCAGCAATAACAGCAGAAATAACCAGTAACAGCAGAAGCAGCAGCAATAACAGCAGCAATAACCAATAACAGCAACAGCAATAACCGCAGCAGCTGCATTAACCAACAACAGCAGGTTGTAACATCAGCAACAATAACATCAGCAGCAATAACAGCAACAGCAATAACTGCAGCAGCAGCAATAACAGCAACAGCAATAACCACAGCAGCTGCATTAACCAACAACATCAGCAGCAGCAACAGCAATAACAGCATCAGCAGCAGCAGCAACAATAACATCAGCAGCAATAACAGCAACAGCAATAACAGCAGCAGCTGCATTAACCAACAACAGCAGCAGCAGAAATAACAGCAGCAGCAGCAACAATAACATCAGCAGCAATAGCAGCAACAATAACATCAGCAGCAATAACAGCAACAGCAATAACTGCAGCAGCTGCATTAAACAACAATAGCAGCAGCAATAGCAGCAACAGCTGCAGAATAACTGCAGAAGCAACAAAACAATAACAGCAACAGCAATAACAGCAGCAACAAAAACATCAGCAGCAATAACAGCAATAACCGCAGCAGCAGCAATAACAGCAACAGCAATAACCACAGCAGCTGCATTAACCAACAACATCATCAGCAGCAGCAACAATAACATCAGCAGCAATAACAGCAACAGCTGCATTAACCAACAACAGCAGCAGCTGCTGCATTAACCAACAACAGCAGCAGCAGCAATAACAGCAGCAGCTGCATTAACCAACAACAGCAGCAGCAGCAATAACAGCAACAGCAATAACAGCAGCAGCTGCATTAACCGACAACAGCAGCAGCAACAATAACATCAGCAGCAATAACAGCAACAGCAATAACCGCAGCAGCTGCATTAACCAACAACAGCAGCAGCAATGACAGCAACAACAATAACTGCAGCAGCAACAAAACAATAACATCAGCAGCAATAATAGCAACAGCAATAACTGCAGCAGCTGCATTAACCAACAACAGCAGCAGCAGCAATAACAGCAACAGCAATAACAGCAGCAGCTGCATTAACCGACAACAGCAGCAGCAACAATAACATCAGCAGCAATAACAGCAACAGCAATAACCGCAGCAGCTGCATTAACCAACAACAGCAGCAGCAATGACAGCAACAACAATAACTGCAGCAGCAACAAAACAATAACATCAGCAGCAATAATAGCAACAGCAATAACTGCAGCAGCTGCATTAACCAACAACAGCAGCAGCAATAACATCAGCAGCAGCAGCAACAATAACATCAGCAGCAATAACAGCAACAGCAATAACAGCAGCACCAGCAGCATTAACCAACAAAAGCAGCAGCAATAACCGCAGCAGCTGCATTAACCAACAACAGCTGCAGCAATAACAGCAGCAGCGGCAATAACCAACAAAAGCAGCAGCAATAACCAACGACAACAGTAGCAATAACCAGCAACAGCAGCAGCAATAATATCAGCAACAATAACCAGCAAAAGCAGCAGCAATAACCAATAACAACAGCAGCAGCAGTGTAGCAGATCTATTCCGCCATGACCAAACATACAAACACTGTCATATCCATTACCATGCCGAACACTCCGAGAGTTGTCATGACAGCAATGTATTTCAGTTAATGATTATTTTATTTCAAGTAATAAAAAGGTTTTTTTTTATGGGTTTTAATTAATTTTAAAATAACCCTGACAAACACTGATATTTGCTATTCAAATCTAGCTAACCATTAGCCTGCCATCACCTCAAATTAACATTCATATGAATGACTAAAAATCTCATAATTATTTTTCTTATAATCTTCCTCCAGCACCATCGTCATTATCTCTGTTATCATCTTGACCAAAATGTCATTTTGCTACAAAAAGAGCAAACTTGCTTCGAGGAACTTGAATACAGCCATAGGTCTTGTATATCTAGCAGTCATTTAAGGTTAAGAGACAGAAAATGGCACTCTCAGAGCTGAGCTTCCTGGAAGGTTTGACGCGTGAAGAGACTCCTCGTGTTGTCTCTGCGGCTGAATTCAGCAGAAGATCCAACATATGACACGAACGGCGGCGGCGGGCCGCGAGTGGCATGTGCTAAAGCGCATTATGGTTATTGCCGGAATAAAGGTCACATTGTTGCGTGTTATAAACGAGAGGGGACAGCTCCGGCAGTCATGCAGTGTCAAGTGTGAGTTGCAGTGAAGGAAAATCCCAGCAGATCTTTCAGGACTTGCAGGACTTCTCTCATTGCCGCTGATTAGTACAAACTTAATCATCAGACGCGCATCTCTCTTCATCAGATAACGGTGGAGTGAAATGTGACACTGATGAACATGAATGCATGTTTAAAACTTATAGCCAACATGACATCAAAACAGAGCCACATTTATTCCAAGGAGTTCAAAATGTCGAGTTTGACTTTTAAAGATTTAGACTTCCAATAGCATCAGCTTTGTTATGTTTTATGAAGAATTCTGTTCATGTTATTATAAAATATCAATTTGGAAACCTCAGACAGGAGCCATGTCTGTTAGCTCGCCTGTCAAGAAGAGCTTGTATGTAAGCTACTGAATTCAGTGTCTTATTAATGTGATTTTTACAGCATGTTACCATAACCCTACACTGCATACAAAATCAAACATTGTGATATTAAATGCAGACCTTGTGAAATTGTATGTAGTTTTAGTCATTATGAATAATCACCTTAGGATATTGATTGTTATTTTCTTTACATGACATTTTGTAATGCATCAGTTTAGCAAACAAATCAATTTCATGGTCACATAATTAATGGAATATTAAGGTTGATCTGTACAAATATGTTTACCTTTTCTAAAAAGAGTGTCTCTCTCTCTCTCACACACACACACACACACACACACATATACAGTATATATATATATATATATATATATATATATATAGTGTGTGTGTGTTACTATGTGTGTGTGTACATATATATTAATCGCAAATAATAGATTAGACAGCACACACACACACACACACACACATATATATATATATATATACACTGTATGTTTCTAAAAACAATAATAGTAGTAATAATAATAACAACAGCAATTTATATATATATATATATATATATATATAACTAATGTTATTATTATTATTACTTTTATTCTGTTTCTAGAAACAATAAACATTTGTTGTATAGTTCAAATAGATAAAATGTTTGCCACTAGAATCAATAAAATTTTTGAGTTCTAACAGGTTTTTTTTCATAGTACAGGTACGGTTTTTTTTACATAGTTTTTACATAGTAAACTTTTGATCTCAATAGATCATGAAAAATTTGATTCCTCATTTGACACCATCTATAAATTCATAAATTCAGTGAAACCCTAACAATAAAGCATTATGTGATTATGAATCGCAGGGCTTTTTTTTTTTTTTTTTTTTTTTTTGACAAAAAGCAAAAGCAGCTGAAATATGTTACTTTGCCAGTCTTTCTGCTGGAGTATCTCTATTAAGTATAGCAATTGAGTAATCATCTTAGTATATACATTGTAATTTCTTTGGAGATTAAACTCTTTTCCTCCTCATATATGACTAAGACCTGCTGTTGTGCATGAATCAGTGAATCACATGTATAAGATATATGACGGGTCAAAATTTTTTTGGTGTGTAGTAAATATTCACCATTTCAGAGAAAAGAAAAATTAGACTAACATGGCACATATCAAAAAAAAAAAAATGGTTCTTTATTATTAGTGATTGGTTGTTGTTTTTTCATTTACTAATGGCAGGAAGTATTATAGTTAAACTGTGCGGTCTAAAATAAGACACATTGATTACATAAACCATAACAGTTCATCTAAACATATGTGATAGACATAAGTGTGTGTTGTGTGTGGAGAGGTGCATGTTGTGAAGGAAACTGTGTTTAAAAAAACTGTAACACCTGTATTGCTTATACTGGTTGTTAAGCATTGGAATAAGATTTTGTGCAATATGCATAACCAAATGCTGGAATAATGAGCCATCTGCATGTGTGGTCCCCTCCTCGGAGATGCCAAGAACAGCACCATCTGTGATACAGCTACCAGCTGTTTTCTTTCTTATTACATGTTTATTAAAAGCCAGAGTTGTCCTCCTAAAAAAGGAGGGAAAAGAGACTCTGAATATGGGTGGCAATCTACTCCATCACCTTTAAAAGGAAATAGCTTTCAGACTTTTCCCAACTGCTGTCGAATGAATGTACGTGTGTCATCAGAACATAAACAATGGATTTTGCAATTAATATGCTAGGGAAAACAAATTGTGGTTTATGCTATCATAAGATTAAATGTCAGTAAAACAGATAAAAATAAGATTGAGCAAGAGTGTTGTGACACATAACCACAAAAGTGGCTTTGTTAACTTCCCAGAAAAAAACCTGTTTGTAAAACTTATGAAATGGAATTCTTTGATGCTTAAAGGAGACCTATTATGCAAAATTCACTTTTATATTGTTTTTGGATATAATTATGTGTCTGCAGTGTATGAACACAACCACCCTATTGTGGTAAAAATCCATCCACTCTGTTTATTTTCCTAATAAATCTGAAACAGTGTCTCAAAATGAGCCGTTCAGGAATGTGCTCTAATGTGATGTCACATTGGAACAGGCCCCGTTCACGACTGGTGATGGAATCTGCCCTATTAGCTTAGCTCCTCCCCTTCCCTGTTGAAAAAAACAGCATATGCTGGTTAAGGTAGGTTTTGAAGCTGGTATGCTGGTTTGAGCTGGTTTATGCTGGTCCATGCTGGTCCTATGCTGGTCTTAAGCTGGTCCTGTGCTGGTCCATGTTGGTCCTGAGCTGGTCCTATGCTGGTCCTAAACTGGTCCTATGCTGGTCTTAAGCTGGTCCTATGCTGGTCCATGTTGGTCCTGAGCTGGTCCTATGCTGGTCCTATGCTGGTCTTAAGCTGGTCCTATGCTGGTCCATGTTGGTCCTGAGCTGGTCCTATGCTGGTCCTAAACTGGTCCTAAGCTGATCCTATTCTGGTCCATGTTGGTCCTGAGCTGGTCCTATGCTGGTCCTAAACTGGTCCTATGCTGGTCTTAAGATGGTCCTATGCTGGTCCATGTTGGTCCTGAGCTGGTCCTATGCTGGTCCATGCTGGTCCTATGCTGGTCTTAAGCTGGTCCTATGCTGGTCCATGTTGGTCCTGAGCTGGTCCTAAGCTGGTCCTAAACTGGTCCTATGCTGGTCTTAAGATGGTCCTATGCTGGTCCATGTTGGTCCTGAGCTGGTCCTATGCTGGTCCATGCTGGTCCTATGCTGGTCTTAAGATGGTCCTATGCTGGTCCATGTTGGTCCTGAGCTGGTCCTATGCTGGTCCATGCTGGTCCTATGCTGGTCTTAAGCTGGTCCTATGCTGGTCCATGTTGGTCCTGAGCTGGTCCTAAGCTGGTCCTAAACTGGTCCTATGCTGGTCTTAAGCTGGTCCTATGCTGGTCCATGTTGGTCCTGAGCTGGTCCTATGCTGGTCCTAAGCTGGTCCTAAGCTGATCCTATTCTGGTCCATGTTGGTCCTGAGCTGGTCCTATGCTGGTCCATGCTGGTCCTATGCTGGTCTTGAGCTGGTCCTATGCTGGTCCATGTTGGTCCTGAGCTGGTCCTATGCTGGTCCTAAGCTGGTCCTAAGCTGATCCTATTCTGGTCCATGTTGGTCCTGAGCTGGTCCTATGCTGGTCCTAAACTGGTCCTATGCTGGTCTTAAGATGGTCCTATGCTGGTCCATGTTGGTCCTGAGCTGGTCCTATGCTGGTCCATGCTGGTCCTATGCTGGTCTTAAGATGGTCCTATGCTGGTCCATGTTGGTCCTGAGCTGGTCCTAAGCTGGTCCTAAACTGGTCCTATGCTGGTCTTAAGATGGTCCTATGCTGGTCCATGTTGGTCCTGAGCTGGTCCTATGCTGGTCCATGCTGGTCCTATGCTGGTCTTAAGATGGTCCTATGCTGGTCCTGAGGTGGTCCTGAGCTGGTCCTAAGATGGTCCTATGCTGGTCCTAAGCTGATCCTATTCTGGTCCATGTTGGTCCTGAGCTGGTCCTATGCTGGTCCTGAGCTGGTCCTATGCTGGTCCTATGCTGGTCTTAAGCTGGTCCTATGCTGGTCCATGTTGGTCCTGAGCTGGTCCTATGCTGGTCCTAAGCTGGTCCTAAGCTGATCCTATTCTGGTCCATGTTGGTCCTGAGCTGGTCCTATGCTGGTCCATGCTGGTCCTATGCTGGTCTTAAGATGGTCCTATGCTGGTCCATGTTGGTCCTGAGCTGGTCCTAAGATGGTCCTATGCTGGTCCTAAGCTGATCCTATTCTGGTCCATGTTGGTCCTGAGCTGGTCCATGTTGGTCCTGAGCTGGTCCTATGCTGGTCCATGTTGGTCCTGAGCTGGTCCTATGCTGGTCCTAAGATGGTCCTATGCTGGTCCATGTTGGTCCTGAACTGGTCCCATGCTGGTCCATGTTGGTCCTGAGCTGGTCCTATGCTGGTCCATGTTGGTCCTGAACTGGTCCCATGCTGGTCCATGTTGGTCCTGAGCTGGTCCTATGCTGGTCTTAAGCTGGTCCTATGCTGGTCCATGTTGGTCCTGAGCTGGTCCTAAGATGGTCCTATGCTGGTCCTAAGCTGATCCTATTCTGGTCCATGTTGGTCCTGAGCTGGTCCTATGCTGGTCCATGTTGGTCCTGAGCTGGTCCTAAGATGGTCCTATGCTGGTCTTAAGCTGGTCCTATGCTGGTCCATGTTGGTCCTGAGCTGGTCCTATGCTGGTCCATGTTGGTCCTGAACTGGTCCTATGCTGGTCCATGTTGGTCCTATGCTGATCCATGTTGGTCCTGAGCTGGTCCTATGCTGGTCCTAAACTGGTCCTATGCTGGTCCATGTTGGTCCTGAGCTGGTCCTATGCTGGTCCATGCTGGTCCTATGCTTGTCCCTGTTGATCCTGAGCTGGTCCTATGCTGGTCCTAAGCCTGGTCATATGCTGGTCCATGTTGGTCCTGAGCTTGTCCTGAGGTGGTCCTATGCTGGTCCATGTTGGTCCTGAGCTGGTCCTATGCTGGTCCATGTTGGTCCTGAACTGGTCCTATGCTGGTCCATGTTGGTCCTATGCTGATCCATGTTGGTCCTGAGCTGGTCCTATGCTGGTCCTAAACTGGTCCTATGCTGGTCCATGTTGGTCCTGAGCTGGTCCTATGCTGGTCCATGCTGGTCCTATGCTTGTCCCTGTTGATCCTGAGCTGGTCCTATGCTGGTCCTAAGCCTGGTCATATGCTGGTCCATGTTGGTCCTGAGCTTGTCCTGAGGTGGTCCTATGCTGGTCCATGTTGGTCCTGAGCTGGTCCTATGCTGGTCCATGCTGGTCATATGCTGGTCCATGTTGGTCCTGAGCTGGTCCTGAGGTGGTCCTATGCTGGTCCATGTTGGTCCTGAGCTGGTCCTATGCTGGTCCATGTTGGTCCTGAGCTGGTCCTATGCTGGTCCATGCTGGTCCAGCATAGGACCAGCATGGACCAGCATAGGACCAGCATAAACCAGCTCAAACCAGCATAACAGCTTCAAAACCTACCTTACCAGCATATGCTGGTTTTTTCAACAGGGTTGAGTGAGCTGTACACAGGTATGCCATGTTTATCTCCTCGCCAGAGCATTTAACAGCAACATTCAAGTAAGAAATGTATTATTATTAAAGCTACTGAAGTTATTCAGTCAAGAGCAGTGAGTGTTTTCCTGTTTTTCTTTTGTTTGATTCATATTAACATCATATACAGCAGCAGGTACTGTATATTACGCTGCTTTTACTTTAATACACAGATCTAATTTACACATGCGATTTCTTTCCCTGCTGACATAACTGATAAAAACATTGACAGCCAATCAGAATCCATCCTGCTTTAAAGAGTGCGATCATTTAAAGTGGCAGACGACAAACTGCAGCATACGCTTAGAATAAACAGAACGGTAACGTCCGCTGGTGTGGACGCTAATATAGTTATAGTTATAGTTATCTTAATAGTTATTATTCTTGGTGTGAATGGGCATTTGACCTCTGACACAAACACATTTACTAAGAATCACTGTTGTGGACGTTAGCTTGTATTACACAATAAATTACAGCATCTTACAGTCAACATAAAATGATGTTTCTCTTCAGCATTGTGACATATTTCTGAGGATATTCAATGAGAAAAATATTTATTGGATCATGAAAAGTGTCTTTTTGGCAGTTGAAGAATAAGAGAGATTTAATTTATGTCAGTCCAGAGGGAAAGACTTTTCAGAGGCCAAGCAAGTTACATTTCAATGAACACAAAGACAAACATTTATTTTCTTTAGAATAATGTGCACTGATGAATCATTCAAAACAACTAGACAAATGGATTAATAAAATAAAATAATAACTTTATTAATAAAATAAAGTTGTTTGGACTTCCCAAGTATTTTTGAGTTCAAGGTTAATTTGGACGGCTGAGAGCTGTATGATGTGACATATTTCAGTAATCAAAGTGAAACGGACAGTTTTCATGATCATTTGATAGAGATATTGTATATTATACATTAATGTGTTTATTTTAATCATTTTTTTCTTCCTTTTAGAAATCCTGTTTTATGTTTTATTCCCCCATTATTTCAGAAGTCAATGTGGAATGTACGGAGCCCCTCAAGGGATATGGTGATGGGAAAAAAATATGAAATGGGAGGAAAAATTATATTTCAATGCTTTTGTGTTCCCTCGCGAATGTTTTGCGTTCCCCTGAGAATCTTTGCATTTGCTAAAAGCATTTAAATATATATTCTTACTCCCATCTCATATTTTTTCCATCACCATGTTCCTTAAAGGGTTAGTTCACCCAAAAATGAAAATTACCCTTTGATTTACTCACCCTCAAGCCATCCTAGATGTATATGACTATCTTTCAGACGATCACAATCGGAGATATATTTAAAAATATCCTTCCTCCTCACATTTTGAAGCCAAAAAAAAATATGCATCCATCCATCATAAAAGTAATCCATACGGCTCCAGGGGGTTAATAAAGACCTTCTGAAGCAAAGCGATGGGTTTTTGTAAGAAAATATCCTTATTTAAAACTGTATTAACTACAATAACTAGCTTTCGGTAGATGACCATACGCCTCGATTTGTGGCGGAAGAGTAACCTCTGACCCAACGCATTAAGTAATGACGAACACGGAAGCTCAGAGGATAGAGCAAAACAAAACACCGGTCACGAATTAGAAGCCTAAAATGATCGTTTTTAAAGAGAAATGTCAGAGGATTTCGATATAAAAGAAGAGGAACTTGATTTTGTTGAACAGCCCTATTTGTTTGAACCACGAGAGGCGTCTAATCTTAAGATACTAATACATCGCATCAGGGTTACTCTTGTGACACAAGTCGACTTGCGCAGTATGTGTACGGTTGTCTGCCGGAAGCTAGATTTAAATATGGATATTTTTCTTACAAAATCACATTGCTTTGCCTCAAAAGACCTTTTTTTACAAGATGTAATATAAGTCTAAGGTGTCCCCTGAATGTGTCTGTGAAGTTTCAGCGCAAAATACCCCGTAGATTTTATTTTAATAAATTTTTTTAGCTGCCTATTTTGGGGCATCATTAAATATGCGCCGATTCAGGCTGCAGCCCCTTTAAATCTCTCGCTCCCTGCCCTCCCGAGCTCTCGACTATAAGTGCAGTTATACAGTGCATAAACAAAGTTCACACAGCTAATATAACCCTCAAATGGATCTTTACAAGATGTTCGTCATGCATACTGCATGCATACATCGGATTATGTGAGTATTGTATTTATTTGGATGTTTACATTTGATTCTGAATGAGTTTGAGGCTATGCTCCGTGGCTAATGGCTAATGCTACACTGTTGGAGAGATTTATAAAGAATGAAGTTGTGTTTATGAATTATACAGACTGCAAGTGTTTAATAATGAAAATAATGACAGCTCTTGTCTCCATGAATACAGTAATAAACGATGGTAACTTTAACCACATTTAACAGTACATTAGCAACATGCTAACAAAACATTTAGAAAGACAGTTTACAAATATCACTAAAAATATCATGTTATCATGGATCATGTCAGTTATTATTGCTCCATCTGCCATTTTTCGCTGTTGTTCTTGCTTGCTTACCTAGTCTGATGATTCAGCTGTGCACAGATCCAGACGTTAATACTGGCTGCCCTTGTGTAATGCCTTGAACATGAGCTGGCATATGCAAATATTGGGGGCGTACATATTAATGATCCCGACTGTTACGTAACAGTCGGTGTTATGTTGAGATTCGCCTGTTCTTCGGAGGTCTTTTAAACAAATGAAATTTTTATAAGAAGGAGGAAACAATGGTGTTTGAGACTCACTGTATGTCATTTCCATGTACTGAACTCTTGTTATTTAACTATGCCAAGGTAAATTCAATTTTTAATTCTAGGGCACCTTTAATGAGTACACCCCCTCTGAACAAATACAAAAGATGTATTTTCTTTATGATCACTAATACAATTCATGGAAAGATGGCAAAACTAAAATGTATTAAACATGTATTAATAAAAACTGAGAAATGTATGTCATTAATAGCCATAAAATAAGTAAATTAGCCAATTTTGTTTAAATTCACAATACACAAGTACACCCTAGATTTATTTCAACAAATGTATAATATTCTAGCACTTAGTATGCCCTCCATAATTTTGAATATACTGCTCTGACCCTTCTTGGCACGGAGTGTAGAAGTTGTTTAACTCCTGGATGATGAGCTCCTTCAATGCCCTGATCTTTAATGGGGAGTGTTGCTCTAAAATAATCCCCCACAGGTGCTCGAGAGTGTTAAGATTGAGTGCAATAAATGTCCACAGAAGGTTTTTCACCTTGGGAGAATGCATATCCTCATTGTCATGTTGAAAAAAATGCCCAACAATACAGGGAATGAGGAAAGGGTAATATCTTCTGTTTCAAGTTTGTGTATTAAATTACACAGTGGTGTGGGAATTCATGACAGCATTGATAAAGCACAACTCCCTCACAACTTCAGCACTCATACATCCCTATATAAGAGCTTTACTACGACTGAACTTTACTGTGGGAACCAGGCACTTCCCACTGTACTCCTCCTCTAGCAACACCAGAACATTTTGGATGCTGTTAGATCCAAAATGATTGATTTGGTCTCATGAGACCAGAGTATTGATTCCCAGAATCTATATTTTGTAAATATGGGCTTTGGAAATGGCTAACTGACTTTATTGAGCTTTGGCTACAGTAGGTAATTCCAGTGAGAACAACAACCATGCATGTCATTTCTGCAGGCTGCATCTTACTCTGTGAGATAAACAGAGTCACTCTTTTCATAGCTTTTGCTGGCTCTGAGACACTTGCTTGGTATTTCTCTTGCTCTTTGTCGAGCAAAAAAAAAATCCCTCATCACTAAATGAAAGCTTAAAATGAAGGCCTGATTATTTCAGGGCCTTGCCACAAGTCCATTGTTTTTGAATTTCTGTGTTACTTTTGCTACATTTTCACACTTAAAACAATGATTTGGTAATCCTCTTGTACCTCTTGTCCTCTTTTGTGCTCAGAAACGAGTCTCCTGACAGTTCTCTCCCAAGTGGTTTCATTGTTGTCAGCATTAAGTCTGAGAATTATTCAGTGGGCTATATAACACTTTTAATTGTCAAGAAATTACTTCTCTTTAAATGTTTTGGTTCAACATACTTACCTGTTGATCAAACATTGCCTTAAACTTACAGCATTTTTATTTCGTTTTATTCAGTAACTTTTAGGAGGGTGTACTTATTTTTGCTACACAACATTTTATCACCTTGATAAGAACATCTTATTTTCTTGAATAATTTTGACATGCTTTGGTAATTGATTAAACATTATATCTTTAAAGAACCCTAACATGTCTTGTAAGTAATTGAGTAATTGCTGAATTTCAGAAGTTTCAAAGGAGGTGTACTCATTTATTCTGTGCACTGTATGTTTTTGGAGTTTTGCTAAAATGTAAGTAAAGGCAGGTTTTTCCAATGAGCGCCTCTGTTAGGTTGTTCTTATCAGTTTTCACGTTCCCCCCAACAAGAGTATCTTTAAAACGTTTTGCTTCCAGCCAAAGCGTAAAACTGTAATCGCCATGCAATCGACTGAACACAAACCGTCCCTCTTTGCGCAGCAAGTGTTCTGAATGCTTCCTGTCAGATCAGAACCCCTCTGATCCGGTTTGGCAGAACTGCAGACCACCCTCTGCAGCTGTCAACAGATTTCAAAAGCTCCGAGCTTGGACTCTGAAGTGGCAGTGACACATTCCAGCTTTTGATGGACACAGAGGAGCAGTTCTGGAAACATCCATCAGCATTCACATCCGCACACGTAAGCTGACAGGTCAGGTCTGGACAGACAGTGACAAACCTGGGTTGGACGCGCTGTCGCCGCAGACCGCGGCTGTGCCGAGGAGGAAGTGACAGGTCGGGCTTGGGCCTTACCTTTCTGCATGGGTCGAAACTCAGATGTGTGTGTGCGCGTGTGTCCTCGTTCGAATAAATACGCAAACAAGCATCTATCATTTCTAGATGATGGGCAGTCAGATGTGGCAGAGAGATTTTGGTGGCTCACCGTGACAGGAGCAGGACCCCGGTCTGAATGTCGTCTGTTTTCAATCACACGCTCAGTATTTGACACTCGACACTTGGTTTTTGCTCGGCCCAGATCGTATTTGATTTGTCAAAACGTTGCAAGGCAATGTCTTTATGAGAAGTCTGTTCTGTTTTGTTGCTGAACTAAAGTTATTTTGTTTAGGTACTGGAACGTTTCAACAGTCTTCTAATACTCAACTAGTACTCTAACGAGAGTTAGCTGACATGTAGGTGCAACTTTACTTATAGTAGAATGTCTAAAGGGGACCATTGAAATAAAGTGTAAACTTCTGTTTTTGTTTTAAAGGATTAGTTCACCTTCAAATAAAAATTAGCCCAAGCTTTACTCACCCTCAAGCCATCCTAGGTGAATATGACTTTCTTATTTCTGATGCACAACACAATCTGAGATATTAATAAATGAAGAGTTTGGTTCCAAAACGCGATAAACGCCATTTTCAAAAACTTGAGTTTCCGCCAAAGTCAGTATTGTATCTGGTCGGTATTGAAAAGTCATTTATTAATTTTGCGCAAAATGCGATATCCGTCGTGTTATTCTGTCACGTTTTCTCCCTTTCTTCCCAAAACGCGACAAACGGCAGTCTCCTTTTTCTGCAGAATGCGATATTTCCGCTCTCAACCAATCACAGCGCTCCATTCCATGCACTGTAAACATTGAAGGCTTTTTAAAAAGCCGTTTTTAATACCAATGTACTCGGCAAATGTGTTTATTTAACTGTGCGGTGGCGCCAGATGCTCTTTAATCGGTAATGACAAATAATTCATAACATTAACAAGATGACCATTTTGGGAGCGACGGCTGAATGTATTTTTAGTAAAATGCCTGAATATAAGATAAATATTGGCAAAGTTTAGACTCTGTCACATATGTGAATCAACTTACTTTGTTGTGTATTTTCAATTTAAAAAATAACTTTTATATTGATGGATTAATTGCATTTTGAAAAAAAAAATTGTCATGGATTTATTGCATTTTGAGAAAAAAATAATACGTTTTTATAATAAACTTTTTAAAATCAAAATGTAGATTTGAATTTTTAATGTTTTTATAACCAAAAGATGCTATGTGAAAGTTTGAAACAGAAAATAGTGTTTTTCATCTTGCCAATTTCTTGGTAAAGAAAACACCTTTTTACTCAAAATAATCAAAATGGAGTTATTGCGTTTTGGAACCAAACTCTTCAAATATCCTGACGCATCCAAACTTTATAATGGCAGTGAGTGAGGATCAACGAGTATAAAGCTGAAGAAAGTGTCTCCATCCACATCCATCCATCATGAACGTACTCCACATGGCTCCGGGGGGTTAATAAAGTCCTTCTGAAGCGATGTGTTTGTGTAAAAAAAAAAAAAATATCATGAAGTAAAATATCTAGCTTCCGCCAGACCGTCTTCCGTATATTCAAATTACGAAAAAAAAAAAAATTTGAGCTGGCATCATGTCAGTTAAGTTTTTTCTGTAAGTTGAATAGGGAAGGTGTAGGATGTAGCGTAAGCTTTTTGAACTGCACTGTAAAAAAAATCCCAGTAAAATTTACGGTAAAAAAACAGTAGCTGTGGTTGCCAGAACTTTACCGTAAAAAATACAGTAGCAACGTAAAAAAAAAAAAGTTAAATTTACGGTAAAATAACGTATTTCATTAACTGATATAATGCTAATTTACCAACCTAATGAAGTACTAATATCTGTTTTGTACCTTTATAATACACTGACTGTCACCAAACACAGTGGTGATAAGAGTCACATGATGAATCAAAGTTCATCACAAGCAGCTTTTCCACAAGCTGAGGAGGACAACACTAACATATAGAAGGTGCACACAGTGTCATTCACACACACACTAAACACCATCATGGTAACATGCATGACATTTTAAAAATGCAATAAACATTAATTTAACAACATTAGATGTAACATAAAACCCTAATGTACATAACTGATTAGAAAAATGAGAAAAACTAAGAAGAAACAGAGTTATTTCAACAAAAATATATCAAATGTGAAGTGTCACGCAGGGAATTGTGAGAATTGTGTTTTTTCACTGTAAATTTTACAATGAATTGTTATTTTTCACTTCCAAAAACTGTGAATTTAACAGTATTTTACCATAAAATTACATTAAATGTACCGTTAGATCTATTACAGTTATTCACCGTATATAGTACGGGAACTTTCTGTAAACCAATTGACAGTTTTTCACCGCAGCATTTTTACAGTCTTTTACTGTTAAAATCATGGTCATTTTTTACAGTGTGCGAGAGTTTTACACTTTCTTTGTAAGTAGAATATGGAAGGCGTTCTGTCGGAAGCTAGATATTTTACTTCATAACTTGTTAAATATTTATTAACTTTATTAACCCCCCGGAGTCGTGTGGAGTACATTTATGATGGATGGAAGCACTTTCTTCAGCTCATACTCGTTGGTCCCGCTCACTGCCATTATAAAGCTTGGATGCGTCAGGATATTTATTAACATATCTCTGATTGTGTTCATCAAAAAGAAGAGAGTCATATACACTTAGGATGGCTTGAGGGTGAGTAAAGCTTGGACTAATTTTCATTTGAAAGTGAACTAATCCTTTAAAAGGAAATTTTGTCCAAAAATGAAACGTTTCCTTTAAATGACATTCAATGAAACAGGTTTGATATTAAAAATACCCAAAAAGCATCGGTTCTCATGTGTTGTAATGGTAAAAAAAAATTATGTAAAATACACCAAGTTTAAATATGTGAAAGTGTGAATGAGATTTGAGTGTTCTGATGACCCTACAAATTCGATTAAATCATGAAATAATGAGAAAAATATTTGTAAATATTTTAAATATGAAGGAAAAACACTAAACTTAGCTAAGGAATTTAATTTATTTAATGTATTTACAATAATTTGGCAAAATACAGCTACAGGTTTTATTTTACTATGCAAAAAAACAAACAAACAGTTCCTTGCCACTGTCGCCTTTGGCTTGCTTAGTTGGGGACACTTGACATTTGACTTGACATTTGATATTCAACAGTATTCTTGACATTTATTCAACAGTGCTTTGATCTGCCTGCATTGACACTATTATTTAAGAGCTGCTGTGCAGCAAAAATTATGTACCAGTTATCAATGTAAAGCTGCTTTGACACAATCTGCATTGTAAAAAGCGCTATATAAATAAAGGTGACTTGACTTGACTTGACAAACAGAAAAACAAAAAGCTCACAGGAAAAAGCATACATTGATTACAACATAATCAGTTATTAATATTTTGCTGGTTCTCTCTTGTTTTTGCTTGTGTTCATAATTTCTTTGTATGACAGTCTGGCCAAAAATTATGTCTGCACAATTTGGCATTTTTCATTGTGTTACTCGCAAATAAAACAATTGACTCCAACCACAACTACGCAATATGATTACAAAAACATTATAATAATTTTAATAAAGGGTGAAGATTTTCCTAGGCTGGACATCACTTTTGGCAACTACTATATATGAATTTTGTTCATATATGTTTCAGAATATAAAGCAATCGATATACTGTTGAAAATGAAGACAAAAAGTCTTGGACACTTCATGTTTGTCAAACTTTGTGGAATATGTTTATAGTTTAAATGATTAAAGATTTTGTAGTTCACCCAAAAATGAAAATTCTGTCATTATTTTCTCACCCTCAAGTTGTTCAAAACCTGTATGAATTTCTTTCTCCCACTGAACACAAAAGAAGATATTTTGAAGAATATGTGTAACCAAACAGTTACTATTTGGTACTATGGAAGTTTCATTCTATGGAAGTCAAATGTTTGGTTACCGACATTCTTCAAAATATCTTCTTTTCTGTTCAGCACAAAAATGAAACTCCTACAGGTTTGAAACAACTTGAGGGTGAGTAAATGATGACAGAATTTTCATTTTTGGGTGAACTGTCCCTTTAAGTGAAACTAACATGAGACATCCACAAAAAAATGACCAAAAGTGACTCAGAAAAGTGAAGAGAAGCTCTAGCATGATTACTTTTGTATATATACATGGACATTCAGTGTGATTTAAGTGTCCAAATACTTTTTCAGGCCACTGTCTCTTGAGCAATATGACTTGTGGGAAAAAAAGAAGGATAATATGGAAAATATTCTTCCTTCAAACAGATTACTCAAAGATCACTCAGTCTTCCTCAAATGTGCTTCAGATGTGTGTCACTTCACACTATATCAAATTTTCCAGTTCTGTTTGAATAATGCCTAGTGCATGTCAGCTGCATAGACCGAGACCATGCTGTATGTATGTGTGTGTGTGTGTGTGTGAGAGAGAGAGAGAATGTGTGACATGGGCATTTATCTTCCAAGCAGGGCTAATACCTTAATGCCGACTACAGACTGAACACAGCGGAGGTTGTGTTGGTGAACAGGCCCGTCCGCACGGCGCTCAGTATGTGTGCTTGTACGAACACCGTCGCGTGTGTCAGTCCTCCCGTGGAGCCACGTTGCTTAAGCACCATACTTTGAAATCAAGCATGAATAATTAAGTCATTTCACAAGGCTGCTTTAACGATACATTACATGAGAGGAAATAGGTCAAGTGCTAGTGGTGGAAACACCGCCAGCATGGATCCTTATTGAGGTAAAAAAATGCTTCATGTTGGGTCACAGTAACTACTTTGACACTACCCCCCACCAGCAGGAAGTTAAATTATTATTATTAGCATTATTATTTCTTATAAGCTAAACGATGATAAATTATGCTGTTGCCAAGCACAAATCTTGTTTATCCTTTAGCTACCCTTTTTATAGTGACTGCATTTCAATGCACAACCATACTCCGATTATAGTTAATAATCCAAAAGTGGTCATTTCATCAGGTAAAGGTCATTATTCTGAATAGAAACACCTTTCTGGTGGCATATTCAGTGTGTGCATGTTTATGAAATTAAAACTGGTGTAAAAAACCTAAAATCTAATTTAAACATGGTTTCTTTAGAATAAGCATTCTTAATTCATAATCAAAAATACTGATAATGATCTAAAAGCAGGTAATTATAACATTTCAGGTGTTATAAAATGTTAAGGGTTTACATGAGTAAGTCAACAGTATGAAGTTTACATGAGATTTAAAAATTATTAGGTTTTTCTCTGGCATTAAAACTGTTTAAAAAATCAGACATTTAATAATTTGAGCATTCATGCATACATTTTATAATTGTGATTATGCAGAATCGAAATGTTGGTGTATCTGTCGAGATTTGCTTAAAAGTATTTGTATTGCACCAGTATAAATGTGTGAAATGGAGAGTGACTATCTATTTGAGACGTTTGCAGTTATTTATTTAAAAATACAATAAAAACAGTAATGTTGTGAAATATTTGAATATATTTTAAAATGTAATTTATTCCTGTGATCAAAGCTGAATTTTCAGCATCATTACTCCAGTCTTCAGAGTCACATAAATAAATAAATAAAAAAATAAATAAATAAAATAAAAAAATAAAATAAATTAAAATTAAATTAACTTGAATAAAATAAAATAAAAATAACTAAAATAAATAATATAATTAAATTATAAAATAAAATAAAACAAATAATTAAATAAATAATTTAAAATAAAAAAATAAAATAACAAAATAAAATACAAAAATTAATAAAATAAAATAAAAAATAAATAATAATAATAATAATAATAATAATAAAATAAAAATTAAATTAAATTAATATAAAATATAAAATAAATAATTAAATAAAACAAAATAAATAATTAAATAAATGTTAAATAAATAAATAAATAAATAATAAAATAAAATAAAAAAATAAAATGGAAAATAAAAAAAAATAAAAATAATATAAAAATAAAATAATAAAATAAAATAACATAAAATAAAATACAAAAATTAATAAAATAAAATAAATAATAAATAATAATAATAATAATAAAATAAAAATTAAATCAATATAAAATATAAAATAAATAATTAAATAAAACAAAATAAATAATTAAATAAATGTAAAATAAAAAAATAAATAATAAAATAAAAAAATAAAATGGAACATAAAATAAAATAAAATAAAATAAAATAAAATAATAAAATAAAATAAAATAAAATAAAATAACCGACCCTAAACTTTTGAACAGTGGTTTATGGGATTGAACAACTATTCCTTTAAACAGTTTATGACAAAGGTCCATCATTCATTTACATTATTAGCCATAAGGTGTACGATTGTGCATGTAAACGTACTGTCTTCAGCTACAGTTTGTTTTGCTTAACCGAACACGTCATTTGGTCAAAATAATATAGATTCCTGCTTTACCCCCCACGATTCTCTTTATCTGTTTTTCTCTTCATCTCAAGGCAGGAAAATCTTTGATTGTAGCCTCAGGTACTGGAAACGCACGATTGTTCACCCTCAGCTAATTCAACATCCTGTGAAAACACACATCT
>NC_063067.1:9940013-9947513 GCF_018812025.1 Megalobrama amblycephala | reverse complement strand
AGTAACGTCACCACATAACAGATTAACAAAGGCAGCATCATCTCTCTGTATGACAGCGGGATCATTTATCACACAGCAATGGTGGGAGGGGGCGTGTGCGCTGAGGTCATCTGTAGTCTGTGAGTAATGGCCACTCATTTGTTTATCGGTGACCTCAATAATCAGAGATGGTGAGAGGTCGGGACACAAATGGTGAGACACTGGAGAGCTTCAGAAAGGCGAACCATTCTGCTTCACCTTGTAGGACTACAGTTACGCTGTAATGAAGCTGTGCCGAACAATGTACTGTGCCGCTCATTGTGTGCCGCTCATTGTTGCTGTTACTATGACATCATAAAGGGTTTTTTTTTTTTTTCATCTGAAAGATTTTAATGTTTCTATGGTTTCGGTTTAAATCAAAACGCTTGTGAATTTGGGTAAATCTGGCCTCTTTTTGACATTGAGATGACTGATGCGATGGGATGAGATCACTCTGCTATTGTGTTCATCACTTCTGATAAAATATGACTTCATAGGCCTTTTCAAAACCACACATTGTTGAAAACATGGTCACCCATTACAGTATTCATGATACTGGATATTGCATTGTGCTGAGTAATATATAATTGCTTATACACTTTATAAACATAATAATTAGCAATATGTGTAACATGGACACTGTGAAATGCTAAAAAATAAACTTTTAATAGCCCTTTTCCTTTCAGTTTACAGCCTATTTATTGTATTTTTATTTTTTAATCATTTACTTATTTTTTTTTTATCTAGAAAGTATATTCAAAAATTTTATACATTGCAGTGTTTAGGTTATCCATATGTGACCCTGGACCACAGAACCAGTCATAAGTCGTACAGGTATATTTGTAGCAATAGCCAACAATACACTGTATGGGTCAAAATGATCAATTTTTCTTTTATGCCAAAAATCGTTAAGATATTAAGTAAAGATCATGTTCCATGAAGATATTTTGTACATTTATAAATATATAAAAAATATATACATAAAAAAAAAATTGTTAGAGGATATGCATTACTAAGGACTTCATTTGAACAACTTTAAAGGTGATTTTCTCAATATTTAGATTTTTTTTGCACCCTCAGATTCCAGATTTTCAAATAGTTGTATCTCTGCCAAAATAATGTCCTATCCTAACAAATACATTACATCAATGGAAAGCTAAGCTTTCGGATGATGTATAAATCTCAGTTTCAAAAAACTGACCCTTATGACTGGTTTTGTGGTCCAGGGTCACATATGGGTTATTGACGAATAATGTTTTTAAAAGTGTAAAAAAAAAAAAAAAAAAACCCTAATGGAGATATAATTAATCTTGAAGTTATATTAAGTGTTAACAATGAGATTATGTGTTTTTTATAATTAATTAACCCTGCATTTGTCATTTTTTACCAAAAAAGTCATTCGGTTTAACTAAAATTTCAGTTTTACCGAATGACACTTTTGGTTATACCGAATGACGATATTTTCAAACAATGCTAACAGGCTGATATCTAGCTAGCTAGCAAAAGGACAATCAAACATTTTATATTTAGTACAAGTTTTTAAAATATTACACCATTTTCCATGTTTTATAGCGGTTGCACCGAATGACCTGATGTTTCGGGACATGCGTATGAGCGAGTGAAAACATGAATTTTTCAAATAGTTAAGAGAGAGTTAGTTACTTTGCTTCACGACCATGTGGTCCTGTGCAGGTGTTTGAATGATGTCACATCCTGTCACATGATATTGACTGCATGACTTGATCAAAAATGGTCCCTTTACATTGGTTGCTCCGAATGACATCAATGAAATTCATTTTTCCAGACATTCTTTCTCATAAAAGCAACGACTTCTACACATCATTTTAATACCATTTTGCACTATGTTGATATATGATGTTATAAAATCATGCCAGAATAAAAAATAAATACATTTATTACATTTTAAGATATTTTAATTGGAAATTAAATGGCTGTATTGGCCTTTGGACGGTTAAACCGAATGACCTTTTGACACTTTAAAAATAATAAATAATAAAAACCTTTTGGATTCAATAAAAGAGATCTAGCTGTACTACCTTACATACTTTGGATGTCATATCTTTTTTTTATTATTATTATTAAGGCCTTTGGACAAAAAAAATGGCACGTCACGTCACTGCCCCATATAACATGCCATAATTTAATATCAATGACAATAATTATATCTCATTTCTAGAAGCTACTGAACGTAATTACATATTCCATACATGTTGTTCATTAATTATCAGAACGTAAACATTACACTATAACATAAACATTTCTTTGTTTTCACACAACGACTTCATTGTCTGTTTAACGTTTAATAAACATCTCTTGAAACTGTATATACTGTACACAACGGTTAACATGTCACCGCTATAGCAGATTACAACAACAATAATGTTTAATTTCTAGCAGCTACTAAAATAATATTCACCAAGTATTTTCTGTTTCCCTTTATTCTCACAAGCCTGCTTTCCAGGTATAGCATTTACATACATTTTTGTCTCTCTGTCTTTTTAAGCATACACTTACACATATATACATGTTAATGCAAGTAATTATATCTCATTTCTGGCAGCTGCTAAAAATAATGACATATTGCATGCATGTTATTCATTATTACTGTGCACTGTGTCATTACTCTGAAGCATTCATTAGTTCACGCGCTCAGTTCTCAGCATCTCTGTAAACTGGAGCCTAAAGCGGCAGAGAGACAGTATGAGAGGCTGGTCTTGTGGGCTGTCTCATGTTTTCTCCGGCCTCTGTCTCTTTAATAAACTCGTGGTTATCTAGTGTAACAAATGTCTCGCTGCCATCATCAAGTCCAGAGGAGGAGGAGGAGGAGGAGGAGGAGGAGTTTTTAATGTTCAGTTTGTTCTATGGATCGATGTTTGCTGCTGGCATCGCCGTGTGTGTGTGATATACACTATTTTTTCTGCCCTTTTCCTACTACGTTTCATACGAGACCGGGAGTCTAAGCGATTGACAGCGTTCGTCCTTTTGGCTTTGGAAACAAAAAAAGAAAAGAAGAAGAAGAGACGGAAAGAAAAGCAAAGCATAACAATCCGCCATAGATCTGTCTATCTAGGAAGGAGAGGTATATTAAAATAGAGACACCTGATTTCTGGACAGCGTTTCTGAAAAACTGGATTGTACGGAACTGAAGTGCATTAGAGAGTCGCTATTGCGTGTGTATGGACTATATCAGAGCGCTTATACTGAATTCACCTGGGCTCAATTTCACTGTACGTGAACTAAAAGAGAGTTGAACATGCCAAGGAGGAAACAGCAAGCACCCAAAAGGGCTGCGGGTAAGATTCAACTTGACACCTATCATTTCACATTTATCCCGACATGAATATTGCCATTCATCCGCGTTTTAGGCTCACGAGCGAACGAATTTGGATCCGAATGAACCTCTTTTTATCTTGTGAAACAGTGTGATGAAAGTCATACCGCTGTCTTAGAAAGAGGATGTGAAATATCAGAGAATGATGCTTTGATACGCTGCGAAGGGATACGCTTCGCTTCCCGACAAAATCCGGAGAAAGTTTTTCAACTTTCAAGTCCAACCAACTATTTCACGTTTAAATAAACGTAAACACGCTTGTTTAGGATGTAAACAGCGTTCGTTTTGCATCACCAAATGAACGGTATGCTTGAAAATCGTAACGTTTTAGCATTATAAACGGACCGAGTAGTGAACCTTGTGTAACCCCTGTAACGTCTGTTATACGTTTTACGTAAAAATCATAGTCTTAATCAATATTTTTGTCTCGTTTGCGAATTAAAATATGTAAATACTCTTAAAAAAACAACAGTATAAGTTCACTTTATGTTTTCAGGTTTTCTCTTACAGTAGCCGTTGCGCTTTTAAATATTTTTCATGTTTGCATGTTTTGAATTAGAGTTTAGGCAAGGCTCACTTCTTGGCCTATTTATTATGTTAATTTACTGCTTTTTTCAATGGCTACTGTTCATATAATGAAGTAAAATGAACCTTATTTTCATTTTAAACTAGTGTGATTATATTTATTTGCACGTTAAATGGTTGTTTTGGACGCCAAAGTTTCAAAGTTCAAACTTTTGCTCGGTTTTGTTGGGAACAAACAGGCGTGACGCGTTACTGTAAATACACTGAGAGGAAATGCGGAGTGATTTTGGATAGATGTGCTGCTTTGGATCCGAATATCGGTTGAACTTCCTATGAACCCATAATATCTCATAGACAAACGGACACACACACACAAACGGAGTGCAGGCACTCACACACACACGCGGACGCGCGCTCCAGAGCGCGAAACACACAAGACGTTTAAATTACATCGTTTATTTACGTTTCAGTTACATGATGCTTTTAACGTGTGAATTGTATGCAAATGTTGTCAGTACCTATTGTTGCTTAAAACCTAGTGAACTAGACAGTATTTGTGAGGGCATCATTTTGAATAATGTTCATAATGATGCCAGTGATGCTGTCTAGGCAAGAATAATCAAAAAGCATCTTTAGTTTAGCTAAAACAACGAGTGTTCCTCATTTTGCTTCCTTATAGCATTGTTGACAAGACACTTTCTCTCATAGGCTGTGTGTCAAATCCTTGTGAGCTCCCTAGCTAGGTAGCATGTGCGTGCATCGTTTTGAGTGATGTTCATAACGCGCCTATGGTGTCCAAAATAAATGCTTTATATACATAGATTGTTTCAAAGCATCTTCACAGCAATAAACAGGAAAATAATGACCAATGATTCACTAAGGTTTTGAAGCACAGCCACAATCTTCTCATGCACAGCAATGCAACTGGCTGTATACCAGAAGGCTTTTCACTGAAACATTTTCTTTTTTTTCTTTTCCCTCCGGGCTTTCACTTGTCATATGATTGATCTCATGTCACATTGGATTTATTGATAGATTAATTTCTAATAGATTCATTTATCACCGGTTCTTTGTTAGCCTTCCCGTGACCTCAGGTGGTGGCTGTTCGGATTATTAAACGACTTTACAATATAAGTTTGTTGATTTTTTCCTTAAACATTTTTTTTCTTCTGGGTTTCCATAATTAGGCTTTGAATGCATTTTTGGGGTTGTCATCCAACATTTAACTACATATTTGCATTTCAGTAGTTTATTAATAATTAAATATTTATTTAAACGTAATCAAAGTTTTTTTCAGATTTACATTTTGACCAAAAAACACATGCGCCACAGGTTAAAGCACGAATGCGTTGTCTTTTTCTCGACAGAGCTCGTTAGTTGCAGCATTTCCCATTGTATAAATGAAGTAGCCTACACTACAATCGCAGCGTCGTTACTTCGCTTTCGAAAGCGCGTACCGCAGGTTATTGTTTTTGCGTGCACTGACGCCAGATGCTCTGGACTCTTTACGAGGTGGAAGGATGATCAGTCTTTATAATAACAGTAGACAAACCCCACAGATGGTCATCGCACTCTGCCAGCAATGGCGGATCTTAAAACCTCCTGAAGACGCTAAGTCCCTTCTTCCTCGTTTCTACTTTGTCTGTCACTTTCCCTCGCGCACACACATTCGTCGCTCCCCCTAAAAGCCCCTTCCCTCTAACAAAGGCGGCGCAATTATTGGGTGAACTTTTGCGAAGATTCCTAAGCGATCCCTTTACACGCTCTGGGCCTGCTCGCCTGTAATCTGGTAAATGTGTCAGCCCTATGGAGAAATAAGCCTTCCAGAAGAGTTTCTTCATTGTTGAGGTAATTGTCTCCTCTTTGACAGGCACATTCATCAGTGGCTTAATGGTCAATCAAAAGTTGGCAGGCAGAGTGTTTTCATTCTTTCCTATCCACTACATTAGGAATACTTAATCAAAATGTCTCCCGGTAATGGCTATGAAGAGTTCATGACTGACTGATCTGTTGTCTGCGCAGATAGAAAATTAACAGCTCGGCGCAGGAGAGATGTGGGCCCGCAGATAAACAAATTGTGCATTAATATTTCATCTTCGAGACCTGGGATGTGCTATCAGCGGCAGAATATTCCAGGCCCGTGTTGTCATTCCCCCCCCCCCCCCCACACTTCTCCTGACCCCCCCCCACCCCTCAAACCCCCACCTATATTCTTGAAGGCTTTTTGCAGCTGTAACTCATTTCCCTTGATGACTTTACTGGGGTTACAGAGAGTGACGACAAATTGATTACCTGGCAGAGCAAGAATGGAGCGGCGAGAGAGACGCAAGCTGACAGTCATGTTATAATAATATGTTTAATGATGTGTGGAGGGGTGAACAAGGAGAGGGAGAGGTATTAAAATAAGACCAGAGAAGATGCAAGGAATGAGGTTTTTTTTTTTTTTTTTTTTTTACTCCGCCCCCCTTTTCCATTTTTCGTACAGTCTTTTTAATATGTACAGGGTTCTGGGTATAAAATGGCTTTCATTTCGTTATGTGGCGGCAGGCATGGTTATCCTTTTTTGCTGCGGAAATGTGGTCATTTAGAGTAAAGACGCATACCTGCAGGGTTGCACAATTAATATTTGTTGTGTGAATTTAGTTAGCGGTCACCGGAAGGTCAGATGGATTTACAGTGTATGAAATCAGAATGTTAAAGATTATATTTTTTGCCATTAAAGGAACTGACAACTAACAAACTATATGACATATTATACCCAAAAATTCTTCATACAGTGACTACCAGTAAAATTGATAAAAATTTGGAATCAAAAATTATTCAGACACTTTGACCTGACCATGTTTTGCTTAAGTGTAATCTGACATAATTAAGATTATTTTTTTCTGACACAGTTTAACTCTGAGATCTTGTCATATTTTATTACCATTTTTTTAAACTATAGTGAATAAACTGTATTAATAAATGAATAATGTTCAAGGTGTCTGAATACATTTTGGATTGACTATATATATATATATATATATATATATATATATATATATATATATGAATATTGTGATGATTTAATATTCTTTTATTTGGCC
This sequence comes from Megalobrama amblycephala, assembly GCF_018812025.1. Taxonomy (NCBI): domain Eukaryota; kingdom Metazoa; phylum Chordata; class Actinopteri; order Cypriniformes; family Xenocyprididae; genus Megalobrama; species Megalobrama amblycephala. The sequence goes on along the minus strand of NC_063067.1, from coordinate 9,940,532 downwards.
AATAAGCTTCCTAAAGGTTGTGTGGTTATAGTTTTGTGACTATGTGAGCTTTGTTTTAATGATGATTTAGTAGCATCTGATTTAAACATCAGAAGCATTTGAGTTGATAAGTTTGATTCATTTTTGTGAATCATTTCAATGAATTGATTCTTTGATTCAGTCTGACTCCGGTTCATTTATTTGTTTGCGCCACTCAAAAATCAGTCATAAGCATTTAAAGAATGGGTAGACGAATATTAGTTTTTAATATGCATATATATTGGTGCATATAATGCAGTAAAAATGCCTTGATTATTAATAACTAGATTTTACTGTATGAATCAAGCATTTTGAATCTACTTGGCAACAATGTTTGTTTTTTGTTAAAACGATGGTTTCTAAGATTAAAAAGAAAAAAATCACTCTTTTACGCCCTTTCAGAACAAATACTAGTCACTATATCGCCCAGCCCAGTCCGCACAAAAATATGAACATACAGGGGTTATTAGTGCACAGAGTTTTCCAATGATATTTCTCGCT
>NC_063067.1:9927513-9935013 GCF_018812025.1 Megalobrama amblycephala | reverse complement strand
GCCGCGCCGTTCTTCTGAAACTAACAGCTTAATTGAAACTCATTAAACAGCTCTGACAGCTTAGGTGTCCTTGCAGGATATAGAATAATTCAGTTGTACTTACAACTTGATTAAGAGAACTGGATGAACATATTAATGATTAGAGGCATTGTGCGGGTACAGGATTTAACAATGCAGCAATGTGTGGATTTTTATTTGTTTTTTTATTTTTTTATGGCTGTTTGTGTGTGCTTAAACACAGTGTGCCATGGTGAAATACTTTACATTATTTGGGTCAGTGACGTGACGGGTCATTTTTTTGTCCAAAGGCCTTAATAATAATAATAATAAAAAACAAGGATATGACATCCAAGGTAGTACAGCTAGATCTCTTTTATTGAATCCAAAATGTTTTTATTATATTTTGCTACATATAAAGGTATTTTAAAGATTTTGAAGTGTCAAAAGGTCATTCGGTTTAACCGTCCAAAGGCCAATACAGCTATTTAATTTGTGATTAAAATATCTTAAAATGTAATAAATGTATTTATTTTTTTATTCTGGCATGATTTTATAACATCATATATCAACATAGTGCAAAATGGTGTTAAAATTATGTGTAGAAGTTGTTGATTTGTAATGAGAAAGAATGTCTGGAAAAATGAATTTCATTGATGTCATTCGGAGCAACCAATGTAAAGGGACCATTTTTGATCAAGTCATGCGGTCAATATCATGTGACAGGATGTGACATCATTCAGACACCTGCAAAGGACCACATGGTCGTGAAGCAAAGTAACTAACTCTCTTTTAACTATTTGAAAAATTCATGTTTTCACTCACTCATACGCATGTCCTGAAACATCAGGTCATTCGGTGCAACCGCTATAAAACAGGGAAAATGGCGTAATATTTTAAAAACTTGTACTAAATATAAAATGTTTGATTGTCCTTTTGCTAGCTAGCTAGATATCAGCCTGTTAGCATTGTTTGAAAATATCGTCATTTGGTATAACCAAAAGTGTCATTCGGTAAAACCGAAATTTTGGTTAAACCGTATTGCTTTTTTGGTAAAAAATGACAAAATCAGTGTTAATTGATTATAAAACCCACATAATCTCATTGTTACCACTTAATAAAACTTCAAACTTAATTATATCGCCATTATGTTTTTTTACACTTTTAAAAACCTTATTCGTCAATGACCCATTTGTTAATTAATTATACTACCGTGCAGAAGTTTGGGGTTGGTACAATATATATATATATTTTTTTTATTCTCACCAAGGCTACATTTATTTGATTTAAAAATGCTGTAAATAAAACTGTAATATTGTGAAAATGTGAAAAAATGTCATTTATTCTTGTGATCAAAGCTGAATTTTCAGCATCATTACTGTCTTCAGTGTCACGTGATCCTTCAGAAATCATTCTAATATGCTGATTTGATGCTCAAGAAACATTTATTATGATTATCAATGTTGAAAACAGTTGTGATTCTTCATATTTTTGTGGAAACTGTAATGCATTTTCAAAAAAGTTCAAAAGAACAGCATTTATTTGACATACTGCATATGAATTAAATGAATAAATCAAATATATTGATATTTTTGCTATTGAGATGCACATATGTGCTCATCCAGCCCTACTTTGTACATATTTTAATAGTTAATTATATTATTTACTATTATAATTTTATATATTTTAATTCAGAAACAAAATTGGACAGCTGGTGAATGATAAACCACTTTATATCTGACAATTGCAGTTACTATTATATAAAAGAAATGTCATCTAGCAAATGAACAGGTATGTGTGCATATGCACAGGCCTTGTCAGTTAGATTAATGACAAACGATTCAGTGACACGATGACAAAAGATTCAGTACTCGACACGAGCCTGAAAAAAATACACATCCCGCATCGTCTCTGCTGGAAATGAACGGCAATAGGAATTTGCCAAGAACTGATGGCCCCTATAATGAGTGTATGACTAATATTGCAATTTAGAAAAAGAAAATAAATGTGAGCAAACCAGTGAAATTATGCAGCATTACACTCCGCTGTGAAGAAGAACTCTCTCCGCTAAAGATCCGAGCAAATGTAATTTCTCCTATTAATTGCCATACCCTCTTGAAACATTTTCCAACTTTGTGAAAGCCTCGATCATTTTAGCGAGGGTGAGAGGAATGAGTGTGATGGAGCTCCTTTTATCTTATTTTACAAGACTCCAAGTCAAATAGAAAGTTGAAAACTTCATGTGATTAGAAACTTGCTGAGGCTCACAGTTCTTTCGCTCTCCACAGACATGTTAATCGACATTATTAACATTAACTTCTCTGCTGGAATTCACACCTTTTTACATTTAAAGGAACAGTTCACTCTAAAAAGTCAAATAATGTCTGAGCAGCAAAAACTACTGTTTTCAACATTGATAATAATCATAAATGTTTATTGAGCAGCAAATCAGCATATTAGAATGATTTCTGAAGGATCATGTGACACTGAAGACTGGAGTAATGATGCTGAAAATTCAACTTTGATCACAGGAATAAATGTATTAAAATATTACTGTTTTTATTGTATTTTGATTAAATAAACGCAGCCTTGGTGAGCAGAAGAGACTTCTTTCAAAAACATTAAACAATTGTAATGTTTCCAGGCGTTTGACAGGTACTGTAAATATGAATTTTCTTTTTCAATAGAACACAAAAGGAGCATTTTTGCCTTCCATATGATGACAGTTCATTGCAACAATGTCTGCCAAGCTCTAAAAACAATAAGGTCCTATTAATTAATAATAGTTAATGCATTAACTAACAATGAGCAATGTATTTGTTACAGTATTTATTAACCTTTGTTTAATAAAATACTCTTCATTGTTAGTTTATGTTAGTTCAGGTCCATTAAATAATATTAACAGATACAACTTTTGATTTTAATAATGTATTAGTAAATGTTGAAATTAACATTAACTAAGATTAACAAATGCTTTAGAAGAGTTAGTTAATGTTAAAGGTAGGGTGGGCAATTTAGGAGAGGCTAGCAATAGCAAGCTAGCTTTGAAAGCTTCAGAGCGCAATCCAAAACCACGCCTCCTTCAAAACACATGAACGCACACGGCCAGAGCAGAGTCTCATGTCTCAAAGCACATGATATTACAACAATTAATGTAAACCTCTTATAGAGCTCTGACTTGTACCACCTGACTGCTGCAGATTTATTTCGCCGTTGATAGTGTTGACATAGAAGCGGATAAATCCGAGTCTGAGGAGGTGAACAGCTAGAATGTCACAAGTTGTCATCACATAATTACAGTTATGACATGGCATGAACGCAGCATAAGCTCGTTGTTTTGGTTCAGGAGGAACAGTAAAAGGCGGCGAACATTTTTTAGTTCCGATACTTCCACAAAAGATAAATGTACATTTTTTAATATTTAGACCAGCGGTTCCCAAACTGGGGTACGCGTACCCCTGGGGGTACGTGAGGTGACAAAAGGGGGTACGCGAACAAAATGCTGAGTAGTCGAGCATGTATTTCTAAATGCCAAAATGTCGTAAATCCAGTACATTTCATCAAATTACCTCATCATTTGCAGTCAAAAACGACTGTATCCACAGAAGCAGCATGGATATGATAGATTGCGTGCAGATTCTGCTGCCTTAAATCACGGAACCTTATTGTAAAGTGTTACCAACAATGATTTTGCACTGTAAAAGCTCTTTTCCATTGAAATTACCCCAAACAATTTGTCCCAGGAACTTTTTTCCCCCAGTTTCCATCGCGGTCTAAAGTACCGTGAAGATTAAGTCCGGTGACGTTGGACTGCGCACGACTTTCCAGTTCCTGCTGGATTTCGTCCTTCGCATATAAGCTTAATAGAGAACCTAAACCTCGTCGCCAGTCCATCGGCTGTATTTTCAAAACTCCATTGTTGATTTGAACAGCAAACAACTCTTACTGCATGCACCAAAACAGACTTTTAAAATGGGGGTTGAAATAAAAAGCTGCATGGATTCAACCAATCAAAATGCTAACTGAACTCAACGAATCAACACGTTCAGCGCCCAAGTCCCACCCCCGAAAGTTCCGGAACTTTGAAAAAGTTCTACCTCGTGAACAGGGACTTTCTGAGGGGGAAATTTTTACCTGAATCTTCTTTTAGACCCTGGTTCCTGCAGTCAAAACACACCGAGTACCACCCCAAAGCCCCTAGTTCCTGGGGAAAGTTCCTGCGGTGGAAACATGGCTCATGTCTTATGAAGCTGTGTGATAACTTTGTGTGAGGACAAGACTGAAACAGGTCAGTTAATTTCATCAGTCGAGTCGTATCAAAGACTGTAAGCGCATTCCTGTTACTATGAACGGGAGAAACTGCAACACGCAATATGGCGGAATAAGTCCCGCCTTCTAAATAAAAAGAGGCGATCAGCAGTTGGTAAAGTCATTTTATCACTGAAGCTGCCTTTAGAAGCTCCGGTTCCCACAGAAACCTGAGACTTGTGCTTAGGACAGCACATGCGCAATGACTGAAATATATGCTTTTCTAACGCTTTGTGAGCATAAGAAACAACAGTTATGAGACAGTTTATGTCAGATTTTAATTGCTTATTTGAAATATGTTATTTAATTGTGAGTTTGACCAGTAGTTTTTGAGATTTTGGTATTTCCCCATCCAAATAAAAAGGAGTCGGTCTTGTATGAGCAAAATAGCTGCCTGGAGGCATTGCAAATATGGTGCTCTCATAGTTTATGGTGCTTTTATGACCTTGACAGGCAGACAGTAATAATAACAATAATTTATTGTATTTAAAAAGAGCTGTGTGAAGATTTTTCAGAATTTGTGTTTCAATGGGGGGAAAAACTCAGGAGTTTGGATTTGAAACGACTTGAGGGTGAGTAAATAATGATAGAAATGTTGTTTTTGCGGTGAACTGTTCCTTTAAACCATCGCTGTATTTTCAAGTTTAAAAATTCCACTCATGTCCTAAATGAATTCTAACACGCCACGCCAAATCCACTGTATTATTGACATTACGAGTACATTTCCCCTTTGGCATGACTGAATTATACACAAACAGCTAATATTAACATTCGCATTCTCCCATAAAACTTTACATGGCACCCGCTGACCAAACGGCAAATCAAATCCCTGCGCATCTGCTGGTATCTGTCAATAAGTGCATTCCTGCAACATTTCGGCGGGAACGTCGCACCCCTCACCATTTTGTAAATCTGAAAGGGGGGATTTCCTCAAAGAAGGGATTTATAGCTTCATGCCGGCTTCACATGATTGATAGCACACAGTGGAGCCTTTGTACAGGAAGACGCATGCCTCAGTGTGGGCCAACTGCATCTGTCTGAAACAAAACATGATGCCAGGCCTTCCTGAACACTCTGTCTTGAGTCATGGTGAGAAGGTTCCAGTAACCTTCTTGTGGGTGTAGTGTTAAGTCGCTCGCTGGAAGTGAAAACGTGTGAGAGTTGCTGCTGTCGGGATGTGAATGGAGAAATGCAGATGAGCTGCTGCCGACTGAGGCCTTTGACTGTTAGCTTTCAGGGGGATTTGAACTTCATTTTGTTTGATTCACTGAGATTTGACTCATTTTTTGACTCACGAGTGGTTTTGATGGTTTATACATCATGTGAATTGTGTGTTTTTATACCTGTGTGGAAATGTTGGTGTTTCCAGTCATCAGATTATAGAGGTGTAAAATGTTTTGGGAACTTCTCAAATAGCTAGCATGAGTTACTTGCTTTCCTTAGTTCAAACTTTAGTTTGGACTCAATATAATAATTTTATTTATCCTACTTTAGAGTCAACATCAAATGTTGACTTTTAAACAGTTATTCCCCCACTATATTCACTTTACTTAAATTTGTAGTCTTTAAATGAAAGGGATGTGGGGGTGGATTAGTGGAAATAATAATAATAATAATAATAATAATAGTTATTATTATTATTATATATATATATATATATATATATATATATATATTTTATTTGTTATTTTTGCTGAATAAAGTGTACACAGGATTCGTGTACAAAAAAGGATGAATATTTATTATTATAAAAAATCTAACTTTTGAATTTATGAAAAAAAATATATATATACACATTCTTAATAAAATTTTATATATATATATATATATATATATATATATATATATATATATATATATATATATATATATATATATATATACATTTTATTACAAATTTAATTTAAATTTTTTTTTTATATAAATGTAAAAATATGGATGGATAAAAAGGTGTTTTCTGAATTCTGATGAATACTTATTATTATTATTATTATTATTATAAAAAAATCTAACTTGAATTCATGGCACAAAAAAAAAAAAAAGTAAAAATATAAGTAAAAATTTAATTTTATAATTTTACTTTTTATTTTATTTTTTCTATAAATGTTTTAATAATATGGATGGATAATTCATGTCCAAAAAGACAAAAAAGGTAATTTCTGAATTCTGATGAATACTTATTATTATAAAAAATCTAACTTTTGAATTTATGGCACAAAAAATTATATATATATATATATATATATATATATATATATATATAAAATTTTATTTTAAAAAATATTTTATAATTAAATTTTTTATTTTTATTTTATATATATATATATATATATATATATATATATATATATATATATATATATATATATATATATATATATATATATATAATAAACTCATGACCAAAAGGACAAAAAAGATGATTTCTTTTTGAAACAAGAAATAAAAAATTCTTGAAAAAAATAGAAACCTCAACAACAACAACGATACATCGATGATACATACATTCCATACATCGTAGTCCTGCCTTACATCATTTCCAATAAATATAAATAGTTAAATGTTTAAAAAACCTCTTGAACCTTCATGGTATTCATTTTCTCAGGCATGCTTTCGATGATGTTACAAGCAGCAGTAAATTTGAGGCTTTCATGAGGTCAAAAAGGAACCTGGTTCAACTCTTAGCTGATCGAATCAGCATATAAATTGCAACGGATGCAGATCCATCTATCTGCTCCACCCCGGAATCCCAGAATCCTTCCTTCAATGTGCTCATCTCCTTCCCCAGTCATTTTTCACCTCACTGTTTGGAGAGGTCTCTCACAGGGGGCACACATCTGTCTCCCTGCCCTTCAGTCTGCTCGCTTGACTTTCCCCTCCAAGGCGCACTGTTTAAAGATGTGCAGCTGCCTCACCGAGAGCCAGGATGGCCACCGTGGAGGCCTGTAGTTAGTCCGTCAATGGCTGGGTTTGCTTGAGTGGAGCCATGTGCGGCTAAGCCTGGGAGGCTGAGGTCCTTGCTGGGATAAGCGCTTTAATACCTGCCATTACGCTGCCAGAGGGAGTCATTAGGAGCCAACGGATCCTGTTGCAGATCACAGTCAAATGAACGCCGGCCCTCATTTTGGCCCGGACGACTCCCATCAGAGCTGCAATGAGACCCAATGACCCTCAAGAGCGCTTTGAGCCCACGGA
>NC_063067.1:9837513-9922513 GCF_018812025.1 Megalobrama amblycephala | reverse complement strand
TTTCGAAAAAAATACAACTGTATATGCTTTATAAACGCAAATTATCGCCTCACACATGCTTCCGCTTTCCGTATTCTTCAAAAAGCTTACGCTATGTATCCTACGCCTTCCCTATTCTACTACTTACAGAACGAACGCAGAGTTTCGTTTTTTTCCATAAGTAGAATAGGGAAGGCGAAGGACATACAGCGTAAGCTCCTTAAATAAATGTTACTACAAAATGAAATAAAGGCATATATAAAAGTTGTTTTTGTTTATCAACAAGAAAAAACAAGAATTTGTATCATATTACGTAACGCAAAAAGACAAATGACAGCTAAATGTTGAATAAAATACTGGTTGTTTATGCCATGTTATGTTGTTGATCGTAAGATAAAAATGTATTTTTCTAAACAAATATTGTTGTTAAATGGAGTAAATGCATGAATAAAGCTCTATTTATTGACACAAGAAAAAATTAGAAGTTGTATCATATTGCAAAACGCAAAAGTTCAAACGACAGCTTGTACTTTTGACTTAGCTAGTTAATGTTATTTAAATGGAACATGCTCATAAGTTAAACGTGTTTATGCCAAACATTATTTTCTAAACAAACGTTGCTGCAAAATGGGAATAAATGCATAAATAAAGGTAGATTTTGTGTGTTGACACTAGTTAACTAGTAGGCTACCAAAAACGTTACCAAAACTGGACATACACAAATTTTTGTTTACGCCTTTTACTGCAAAATTAAATAAAGGCATATATAAAGGTTGTTTTTGTTCATCGACAAGAAAAAAAAAACATTAAATTGTATCATTTTACGTAATGCAAAAGGAAAAAGACAGCTAAATGTTGAGTTAACGTTGGTTGTTTATGCCATATTACTGTACGTTGTTGATTGTAAAATAAAAATGTATTTTTCTGAACAAATATTGAGTAAATACATGAATAAAGCTCTATTTTGTGTGTTGACAAGAAAAAAAATGAAATTGAGTTACTTACAACACTAATAAATTTCTTGTTTATTTCACATCACCTCGAACGTACAATAAAAATGTCTCCTTTTTTAAAAAAACAAATAGGGTTGTGAAATGTAAATCAATAAAAATAAAGTTTTTAATGTTTTTAAATAAAGGTTAGACCTAAAAGCTAAAATAGTTTCATATTATTTATTTATTTAAAGTTACCTACATGTAATACGCTCGCAGTTGTATTTTCGTCGTTTGGAGAATATAAAAAAAACAAAAAAAAAAAAAACATGAATGTTTCTTCTAGTAGATGGTTTAAAAAGCAGCTATGTTACTAATGTAATGTGCTATTACTATGGTGATGGATTCCTCTTTGATGTGTGCTTTTCTGGCGTCTGTCATCTTAAACAAAGAGGTGATGTGGTGCGCCATTGTCGGATGGGATGATATCGTTACATTAGCCGCACACACGAGAATCAAACCCCATGATTACACTGGTGGGTGTAGCTTTTTGTTCTTCCAGGGGGGAGGAAATTGACGGTAATAAAAAAGAAGTCAGATGACTTAACTCTGTAATTACTGGCCTGTTTTCATGATCCTGTATTCTATTTAAAAGCTAAGTCTCAAATGGCTGCTACTTACCAGTTAAGATTAATCCTGCCATTAAACCTTTGGCGTTTAGAGAATGCAAACTCTCTTGAAAAGGTCTGCCGGTGAGATGTAGTAAGTGTAGATGTACATTAGTCTCTGGCTCTGTAAATCTTTCGTCTGTGTTCGACATCAAACGGACACACACACACACACACACACACACACACACACACTCGGATAAAGTCACCTAAGGCTCAGATCATGAGTGGTAGGAATGTTCTACCGCCCACAGGCATATTGAACAGACAGATACTGCGGTTTGCAAACAGCCCACATTGATCATTATTCATGAAAGACAGTCATATGAAAGTTCTGCCTTATATAGAGAGAGCCCGCATAAAAGATGCAGTCAGACATGACCCTAAATGTCGCAGAACGGGCGTGTGTTTATGTGGGCGGGTGAGTTTCATGCATGTGCGACTGTTTGTTTGTTTGTTTGTTTGCTTGCTTGTCCGTTTGCATGCAATTACAGCCTGACGCTCGTCTTTGAATACAAATGTGAGCTTGTGCTAACTGCATATTTATTTTTATGGGCATTTGAGCCTGTATGTTTACATGCTATAATGATTAAGTCTGTAATGAGGTGCGTTTGGCACGTGTTTCTCCGCGGGCCGCCGCGAACGTTAGCACGCGCTGGCGCGCTGTGAAATCTCGGGCCCGTGAGTAATTGACCCGTTTTGATAAACGCCTCTGAATGACACCGGCATAATTCACCCTAAAAGTTTGCACTGTCACCGGGATGAGCTAACTGTCTCGCGCAAATATATGGCTGCAATTTTCGAAATAGGTTTATAGCAATCCTTGGGAGAGGAGGGCGAGATAGTGATATTACTGACTTTATTACTCTAGCCGAACATCATTCGGTACCTTGCCCTTTTTGTACCTCCGTTTCTCTCTCTATCCCCGCTGTCAGGTACGGCTAGGGCTTTGTAGTATCGGATAACCCGTTTTCTGGTCGTGGAGCTTGATGAATTGCGTTAAACGCAGGGCTCAGCAATAAGGGTCCGGCCAGCAGTTCACATTTTTACATGCCCTGGTGACGTTTTCACTCGCCTGAGGCAAAAATGACAAGTTTAGATATTTTTTAGCAGCATATTGTTAAATTAAGTGTCAGAAGCAATATATGTTTTTCTGAACCGTTAAGATTTCATACAAGAGGAATTTACAACAAATACATGGGTAACACTTTACAAGGTTTCACTAAAATAACAATGAAAAATACTTAATTTCATCATTTACTAATATATCACTAGAATCAAATGTTGAATAATATCTTTTGATATTATTTAAAGAATTAGTTCACTTCCTGATAATTTACTCACCCCGTGTCATCAAAGATGTTTATGTCTTTCTTTCTTCAGTCAGAAAGAAATGAAGGTTTTTGAGGAAAACATTCGAGGATTTTTCTCCATATAGTGGACTTCACTGGGGTTCAACGGGTCCAAATGTCAGTTTCAGCGCAGCTTCAAAGAGCTCTACACGATCCCAGATGAGGAATAAGTGTCTAATCTAGTGAAATGATCGGTCATTTCCTAAAAAAAATACAAATTTAGGTACTTTTTAACCACAAATGCTCGTCTTGCACTGCTTGCTTGCATGTAATCATGTTGGAAAGGCAAAAGAGTCAAACGGCCTTTACAAAAAAAAAAGGTAAAACAACGATGTTGGATGATTTTGAAGTTAAGAAAATAAGAGTTTTTCACCTATGTCACGTGTGACCTTTCCAACATGATTACGTAATGCGTGGCGCATCGCAGAGCAGTGCAAGACGAGCATTTGTGATTAAAAAGTCTATACATTTTTATTTTTTCAATGAACAATGAACGGTTGTATTTTTATTAGGGGACCTTATGCTGTATAATTTTTTTATGGGTTTATAATTTGCAATAAAATATTTGATTAAATATTTAGATTTCTTTTAAAAGACAAAATTACAACAAATAAATATTTTTTTAAGTTAAAAGTTTTTAAAAGGGTAAATAATTAGCAAAAATGTATATAATTAATTCAAATAAATAGGAAAATCAATAAATATGAAATCATTTAAAGTCCCCCTGTATTCAATAATTTTATCCCTTAAAACTTTTTCCTGTAAAAAAATTTCTTCATTCCTTAATATAGCTTGAACTCTACATCCTTGCTTCATTTAGTATGCGGATTAATGAATATGCCAATTAGCCCCGCCTCCTCTCACTTGCACGAGCTCAGTGATCCACTCGGTCAACTTACTGAGGTAAACACAGCACAATGGTATCAATTTTTACAAAGTCGCACACATAACGGTAATTAATATGATTACCTTTTGCTTGACTACATTATCAAACAGCTAATAATGTGTTGCTAATGTTACACAAACCATGTTCCTGTTTGCCATCTGAGTCAGACAGCTGCCTTCTAACAATCAGTATCCTTACAAACGCTTTGAACAACTCCGAACGTCATTGGAAAAAGGCATATTTGCTAAATCTAACCGATTTTTCATATCAACAGAAAAACCTATCAGGATAACCTTCTCTTGAGACTCCCCTGTTTCAGAGCGGTCATGGTTAATGATATGCTAAAGCTTGGCAGCACGTTGACGTGATTGGTTACAAGGTAGTTTGTGACGTCAGAAACACCAGCGATTTTGTCTTAAAGCATATTAAAAACATCACATAGATGTATAGAAAACATTAAAAACTTGATTTTCACCACAAGGGGACTTTAAACAGACCTTTTTATTGTGGCATAATATTTATCGAATCACAAGAAAAAATGATCTTGCATTTGCCATGTTTGATTTTTGACAAAATGTTGCCTTTTCTGTTTATTTTAGTGCCGCTAATGGGAAAAAAAATAGAAATCCATCAGATGGCTATTTGCCTCATTGTCTCACTGTTTTTCAGCACCTTACTTCATGAGCACTGCATTTTTTAAACAGCCCGAACAATTAAAATCTTTCATGTTTTTATATGCAAACAGTTCCGTCAGCTGACCTGAACCTCAGTTGAGGCCTGTAAATGTTATTAGTCACTTTAGGTGTGGCAGAATATTGCTGTTATATTATCTATTTTTAGTGTTGTTTTGAGATATCTCTGGTATTTTGAACAGAAAGCTTGATGTACTGCATATTTCCATAAATTGTCATGTCAAGCTTTTGTTACATTAGGATAATTAGACATTTTCGGTATTAGTATCACTATTATCAGCTTTTTAAGCAATTAAGTGCAATTACGTTTTGCATTTGAACTTTCGTGTGCTGTATTTGTTTTTGGGTTGTGCGTCAGACCTCTCCTGGATCAGGTTCGTAACCCTTACACAAAAACATACGGGGCAGCCTATACTGTCGCGATATACAGGGTCTCTATAATGCATCCCTTTAAATAAATGCGGACAAAAGAATCACTGTTGCAATGCCATCCAGCTCTGATCCCACAAAACCTTGGACCACTCCCTTCTTGGCTCCCAGTGAATACTTCCCTTTAGTGCTGTGATCGGCGTTGACTGAAAAAGTTCCTTATTCTGCACGGCTGAAGGCTTGTGGGCTGGGAATGGGCTCTGTTGACTGGCAGCAATCAATCATAAAGCAGGAACGGGCTAATGAAGAAGACCATAGTTTATTAAAGTGCTTGTGGGGAAGATATTACTGCAGGTCCCAGATTTAGCTGAGGATATACACACACACTAGCTCTGACTGTAAAGCAACAGAGGTGTTTACCCAACACTGCTGTCCATTATGTGACCTGCTTGTGAATATGACCCATTTATAAAGTCACATTTACCATGTGTCACAGAAAAAGAACATTAGTGGATAAACAGGGTCCGAGGTGACATTCACGCAGTAGTGAAATGCATTAACGAACAGGTTTTAGGCTGCAAGATTAGCTTTGCGACGTTTGGCTGAATTGCAGCAGGTTGTTTAATTGATTTCCATTCGCTAAACCCATGACGAACATTGTCTGCAACATAAACAGACCAGCTTTTGGGTTTCTAGGCAGCTGAAACAAAGCTAAATTAAAACAATTATTTATAATTGTGTGTGTTTACTAAAAAGAAGTCACTTATGCTCATCAAGCCTGCAATAATATTGTGAAATATTATTACAATTTGTAAATAATGGTTTTCTATTTTAATATACTTTAAAATATCATTTATTTCTGTGATCAAAGCTGAATTTTCAGCATCATTACTCCAGTCTTCAGTGTCACATGATCCTTCAGAAATCATTCTAATATTGCTGATTTATTATCAATGTTGGAAATATTTTTTATAACCTTTGATACTTTTTTCAGGATTCTTTGAAAGTTTGGGGTCATTAATCATTAATCATTTATTTATTTTTTTTAAAGAAGTTAATACCATAGATGTGTTAAATTGTTAAAAAAAAAAGTGATAGTAAAGATTTATATTGTTAGAAAAGATTTCTATTTTGCATAAATGCTGTTCTTTTTAATTTTTTATTCATCAATGAATCCTGAAAAAAGTATCACAGGTTCCAAAAAAATATTACGAATATTAAATATTCTGAAGGATCATGTGACACTGAAGAGTGGAGTAATGATGCTGAAAATTCAGCTTTGCATCACAGAAATAAATTCAATTTTACAATATATTACAATAGAAAACAGTTATTTTAAATTGTAATAATATTTCACAATATTACAGATTTTACTGTATTTTTGATCAAATAAATGCAGCCCTGGTGAGCAGAAGAGACTTCTTTAAAAAATAAAAAGTAAAACTTTTTACTGATAGAGAGAGTGTGTGTGTGTGTGCTATATATACAAATATTTTAACTAGATTTTAACTGCATTTTACTTCTTGAATGAAACATTTCATAACAAGAATGGCATTTTCAGAGCAAGACACAAGTCTGAAAAATACGGTCATATAGGCTAGCTTTAAAAAAGGCCATCCCTAGCTTAACTAAAAGATAAACAAAAGTGGTCGGGAAATGACCCTACGAGACGCGAAATAATATTTCAGGTTGAGTTAACAACAGTTCACTCGTTAAATCACTGGGCTGGGTTAGATGATTCAGATCCATAATTCAGTGTGGGAGGAGGATGTTGACGTTTAACATTGAGCGCTTCTTGAGGAAGAAAGGTGAGATTCCTCAGACGAAGGGGCACACTGAGAGTTTAGAAGACAAATGAGCAGCGAGGGAGTGAAAAATGCAAAGCAGATGTTTTTTAGCCATTTTTTTAATGGCAGTGAAACATTACTGATGCCATTACTGAGCTCTTTTATGGCTTCTTTTAATCCTTCCTCCCGCCCGAGGAAAGGAACCCCTTGTGGTGCAAAGCAGCCTCTTTGCTTTAGAGCGACAATTTGAAGCCATTTCCAATTCATTTCCTAATCTGCCACGAGGCTTTGCAGGGCTTCCTTTGCAATTATTATTTTTCTGAGAGACAGAAAAAAAAAAGGCAGAAAAGTGGAAAGTCGCACTTCTTTCAGGTAAATTTATTGTAATCCTTCGGATGCGTGTTTCTCGGAGTCATCGCTTGCAGTGACGCAAATATGGCTCACGCACTCATTTCCTTTTTTATTTACAAAATTATAAACACAGACGCCAAGGCTCCCACACTCCCTCAGAGTTAGCAACAGGGACTTTTTCTCGGCAGTTATGTAGCATCCATCTTTCGGCAGTTTTGAGGCCAATATCTTAGAAGGGTCAGTGAATCACCGTAAGTATATGGAACACCCACGCCACTCGAATCCGAGCATCTGTCCAGAAACAATCCCGGTTTGCGAAAGGAAACGATGGATGCGTTTGAATAACGAGGGCCCGTACCGCTATTAAACGCTGATTGTAAAATGTGTGGCCAGGTGCTTCAGGAGTAGCAGATCAGCATGATGGGTAGCCAGCGGTGAGTTGTGTCTGCTGCTTGCATTAGACTCGTCCTATAAAGCTCACAGGAGCACTTCCAAGGGTCTGGGCCTGGGCCGAAAATGAGAAGGAGATGAACTGGAAGGCTCCATCTCTGCGTCCAGCGTGCAGTATATCACAATGATGGCAGCCGCATGGGCGTGTGTGCAAATGCGCCGCTCATAAATATCTCTGTCCCCCCCCTCCGCTCCCCCTCATAGGGGCCACTCTGATGGTGAAGGCAAAGGGATGTCGCTGTCGGAGTGATTGAATGCTCTTCGTCCCGGCTCTCGGCACAGCCCCGCGCTCGCTGGCCGGTGTGGGAGGCCCACCGCTGAACGCTGGCCTGGGGGGCTCTGCTAGCACATACGCACCGCTGAACTGCTTGTTTCTTTAAAAACTCTGTCAGGTTTCATCTCGATTGACTATTCACCCCAAAAACCTTTATACTGTGGTTTTGTGGCAAAGTGTTAGGGATGGGCAAAAGGATTGAGAATTCATTATATTTTCAGATAGTAAAAATCAGAAGCAAAAACAGTATTTAAGATCATTTTTGTGAATTGATTCAAAACTCTGATTCAATGATTTGTTACTCAAAAATAGTAGTTATACAGTGTGTGTTTATATATATATATACATTATATATATATATATATATATATATAAATATATGTGTGTGTGTGTGTGTGTGTGTATATGTAGATATTTGTCCTTACATTGATATACAATATTTCTCAATCTACATTTAGATTTTATATGTAGGCCTAGATAGATAGATAGATAGATAGATAGATAGATTATACATTTATATAATGAATTTAATTAGAAATATATAGTAAATATATCATAATATCATAACATATTAAAAATCTTAATCTTAAATCTTTAAGATTATATATATATATATATATATATATATATATAAACACTAAGTTACTGTAAAAAAAGAGTTGCTGGTTTAACTTAAAAAAGTAAGTTACCTGGTTTCCTTAAAATTTTGAGTTCATTTAAATAAAAAATTTGAGTTAATACAATGAAGGCGATTGGTTTAATCAACAGAAACTCTAAATATTATGTTATTATGTATGAATTTAATTTGAAATATATAGTAAATATATCATAATATCATAACATATTAAAAATCATAATCTTATCTTAATCTTAAATATATAAGATTATATATATATATATATATATATATATATATATATATATATATATATATATATATATATATATATATACATACTAAGTTACTGTAAAAAAAGAATTGCTGGTTTAACTTAAAAAAGTAAGTTGGTTGAGTTCATTTAAATAAAAGATTTGAGTTAATACAATGAAGGCGATTGGTTTCATCAACAGAAACTCTAAATATTATATTATCTGAACCACATTATTTATCTAAGTTATCTAAAAAATCAGTCTTCACCAGAAATTCACCAGCACTATCAGGCATGAAATAGTTCTAGCTTTGATGTTTGGTACACCAAACAGGAAGTTATTTTAAATACATATTTAGGAAAGTATGTAGTTAAGGAAATGGAGTCAAATGATGTCATTATGTCTTAGACAGGGCATCTCTCTCATTTTGTCTCACTCTCTCATTCTGCCACATACACACTCTATCTTTTCTCATACACAGACATTGTAGATAACAATACCAGTAATTAGCTTCAGTTGCTTTGTTATAATTGGGGGCAAGGGGGGTTAGTCATTCAAGAGATTTTTCCCCCCGTAATTGCATACTTACACATCACTCAAGCCTTATGCGCATTTCCTTGTTTTTTTTTTTTTTTAACATTCTTTACCGTTTATTTCACTCCCACTTTTTTTTTTTTTTTTTTTTTTTTTTTTTTTGAGTCACTAGAAAGTCCAACATCTGCTCGCAGGTCGACGGCGCTCTTGAAAACTGCTGTCTTTTTTCCTTTTTGGGTCCACGGCTGTCTCTTCCCTCATATGACCGAGCTTTGACACTGTCCAGGTCCGCCCTAGTTGGCAAAGGAACGAGCGATAGAGAAAGGGAGAGTTTATTTCCTGTTCTTGTGAATCATATATCAGTACAATTCCCCTCTGTGCTGTTTGGCAACGGCGGAATGACGGGTGTCATTTATCATACGGACTGAAAGAGGCTGTGGGAAAAGGGATTTGAATTCTTTCGGAGGTGTGTAGATTCTCCTTAGTGGAGGATCATTAAATGGAGGGGGTTTTTCAGCAGGGGGATATGAGTGACTCCTGGAGCTTTTTTCCCCGTGTGCTTAAGAACTGGCTGCGTCAATCCCTCACTGTCTTAAATTGAGGATTTAAAGCACTCCGATGGTTTTGTGAGGTGCAGAAATGTGCGTTGTGATGGGTAGAAATGCTTTTCGTGTGATTAGTATCTCAGAGCTATGTGCGAGTTTAGTAACAAGTCTGCAAATCATCTCTAATCTGTCGTCCGTGAATGCGAATCGTTGGCACTTTGTTAATGCACTTTTATTTGTGTTGCTTTGCTAAGGAAAGCATCGCAATTGCAAACTTGGGGTTAGGGATTTGAACAAACCCCATGCCATATGTATAAAACCTGGGTACATAAATCGTCCCGTTTGTGCTGGGGATACTCCAAATTGTGAGCTTTTTTCAGCAGAGGCGTGCTATTACTTTTCTATTCTATTTCTATTTTTATCTGGCTAACTATAAAAGCAAGAGTGATTTCTAGAGACCACAATGCCATACAGACTTGGTGGATGGGCTCTTTTCACTTACGACACTTAGTAACCACCTAACAACCACCTTAGCAACCCATAGAAATATGCAAACAACCACTCAGAACACCTGAGCAGCACTGAATAAAAATTATGCAGGATTTACTTTTTTACATTTTTTTACTCAAATAATTACAAAGAAATGGCAAGAAATACATTTCAATTAAATGAAAAAAGAAAGAATGAAATAGTATTTTCTTGCAAAAGGCACTCCAATAGAGCACAACAATCTGGTTCCAGAAGTAAAAACTCAATTTTCTCCAGAGGGAAATTGATTTTTAACGATAACTTATAAACCTTGGGCTGGTTCACACAGAATGCGTTTTTGCAGAATGCGTTCACACAAGGTCTCGAGACACGTTTTTTAAAAGTTGAGCTGATTTTAACTTGAGCGCCGTGTTTTTAGAACTCCGTGCCACGCGCAAGACACTGCGAAAGACGCAAGACACGAGCACAATGGTCAATGCGCGTCTAATGCGTTTTTACATAGAAAAATAATGGAAAAGTAGCGCAGCGGAATGGAAAAAACGTGTTCTGTGTGAACGGCCCCTTACTGTGAGCTGCGAGGTTGTTAAACGATGGTATTTGGTTCTGTTGCCGTCAGCCCACGTTATTTCAACTTAGTTTTAAAATAATTGTGTTTAATTTGTGGTGAAAAACTGCATTACCCATGAGGCTGTACAAAAAATTCCACCAATCAGAGTCAAAACAAGCAAAATCGCGATTAATCGTTTGCAAAATAAAAGTCTGTGTTTACGTAATATATATGTGTGTGTTCTGTGTATAATAATTATGTATATATAAATACTCACACATTCATGTATATATTTAAGAAAAATTTTATATGTATATATAAAATATTTATGTTTATATGTATTATAAAATATATATAAATATATATATTTATAATACATGCATATATTTCTAAACTTTATACCTGTATGTGTGTATATTTATATATACATAATTATTATACACAGAACACACACACATATATTACGTAAACACAGACTTTTATTTTGCAAGCGATTAATCGTTGCAGCCCTAAAATGTGTCAAAAATAGCTTTTTTAGGTCTGCCCACTCCCATGAAACATTGCGAATGGCATAATGGAGTCGATCTCCCTACACTCTCAAACTATTTAAATATTTCAACATTTTTGAATTCATAGTTTTATATTTCTCCATCCTTTTGCAATGCTTCATGGGATTGTAGTTCTTTCCCTCAGTAATACCAATAAGTGAACAGCCTTGTACCTTTGTATTTTTGTCCGATTTTCAAATACTTTTTTGCTTCCAATCAAAGTTTATAATGTTATGATTCACCTCATAGCTGGTTAGCTTGGTTCATGGCCTCTAACGAAGGCTTTTTTGAAATCCCTATGGGAGAAATGAATGGAAAAAATACTGCCAGAAAAGGGGTGGGCGCTGTTGCAATCTACAATTTTTGTTTTATTTACTGCTTCAAATTATTTTTATTTATTTTATTTTTTTACAATGTAGCATTGTGGTGTGACTTACATTTTCTTAAAAAAATAAATAAAAAAAATCTAGTTTTAGACGTTATTTGTTTACATACAATCTTTTATACAAATACAGTCATCTTGATACTGTCAAGTTTACTGCAAATACACATTTTTTCCGTCTTCTAAGCTTTTCCATCAATGGAAAAGCAGCATTCGCTCTTAATCAGATACAGCATTGCCAATCAAGCTTCACCTGTCATGAAGACTGCCGATTTTGACGTTTCATAAGCATTGATCACATGAAGTGATTGTTCAAAGACAAGGTTGTGATCGCTCACAGTGTTGTGCTTTATTTTTTACCCACATGAGACAAAACACCACCTCCACCTCCCATTGTGGTGTACAAGTGTAAACCCAAGAGTCTTGTGATCGCACAAACAAATCACACCCAGCAGGGGTCTGGTTACCCTTGTCAGGCTTTCTTTCTCACCACCTCATTCATGTTGTGTGTTTGGGGGAGGGCAGACAGGGATCTGGCTTACCCAGAGTGTTTCTTATTTGCTGGAATGATCAGGATTCGATGTAGGGATTGAGTCAGGAAACCCTGATCTCTCTCTGCATGCGGCTCCTAATTGTGGATGGTATCCTGTCAGGTTTAGGGTGGCACACTCAGAATGAGAGGTACCTCAGGGGTAAATGGAAATATTAGACGGTCTCCACAGCTTAGGTGGTCTCAGCTGGGCGTTACAGGAAGAAAGAGACATCAAATGAGAATCAACCACTGGCAAGTGGAGCATGTTCAGAAGGAAGGCTTGGAGAATATCGTCCTACTCAAATCCATTATAATCACTGCAGAGATGAGAGCTTATCAAACATCAGGATATCACAGGTAGATAAATGAGAAATCATTTGTCATTGCATCCTATAAATAAAATACAAACTAATCAGTGTTGGAAACTACTTTGAAAGTGAAGCTTGACATGTCAACCCAATTTACTTTCTTAATGTACATTTTTAGACTTATTGTGAACGATTCATGACAGCATCACATCATTCCATTTTAAGTTGGTGTGTGTGTGTATATATATATATATATATATATATATATATATAAAAAATATCACACACACACACACACACACACACACACACACACACACACACACACACACACTGTCCGACCAAAAAAAAAGTCACTGTTTGGATTTAAATACTTAAGAGTTTATGACTGGATCATTTTTGCTGTGATTATTATGTTTCTAGCATGTTATATGGAAGGAAGACATATCATAGCCATATATTTCTGGATTCATTAGGCTCAGATTGTGAAAGAATGGTTGTGAGGGAGCATGAAAAATCACCTCCTGAGTCCTTTAAATTCATTGAAAGTCTTTGGGATGTGCTGGAGGAGACTTTACAGAGTGCTCACCTCTTGCATTGTCAATACAAGATCTTGACCAAAAATTGGTGCAACAACTGATGGAAATAAATGTTGTGATGTTATTTAGAGGAGCATCATTTTGGTCAAGATCTTGTATTGACAATGCAAGAGTTGAGCACTCTGTAAAGTCTACTCCAGTACATCCCCAATTTGGGTTGACAGAACACATGTTGGGTTAATTTTACCCAGCAAATTGCATAATGGGTTGATTCATCTTTACTATAATACTAGCTTTTTTCTTTCTTTTTTTTACTTCATGCATGAATTAATTGTTACAGATTAACTTAAATCCTGTCAACTTTTTTTTTTTTTTAAATACTCCACACAACCAGTGGATTGCATGATAATTCCGTCATTTTCGATTATATTTTACAGTATAGCATATTTTATATCATTTTACAATAAATATTGCATACATTTAAGCTCATTTAACAAATATTAGAATTAAAATTTAAACATTTAGAAGTAATTCAAGTGTAATCGACCAGTCTCTTTTGCCCCGTTTCCACCGTAACGGGGATTTCTCGTGCCGGAGATAGCTCATGGAGTTGGGTAACACAAATACTACCCAAATACTGAAAAATAACCCCAAAAATGACCCAAAAGGCTCAACACAGGACTTGGGTAGAAAAAAATAACCCAAGGTTTTTTATGTTATATGTTCCCAAACATATAACATGCTAGAAACATAATAATCACAGCAATAATGATCCAGTCATAGACTTTGAAGTATTTGCCTATTTAAATCCAAATAGTGACTCTTTTTTTTTTTTTTTGGCAATTTTATTTTGCTCCAAAAAGAAACAAATTTGCTAAAATACAAATACAAATACAAACAAATACAAATATGAATACATTTTCTTGATCCGATTCTTGATCCGAACTAACTGATTTGCTTAAAGAGAGAGGACAGTCTGTAAGAGCTTTGATTTTTCCCTCAGATCTTAAGTTCATGTGCATACACCTTTAAAAATAACATTTTTTTTAATGTTACACTGCTATAAAATAGTTGTTTGTTCGAAAATAGCTGTTAGTGGATACCCTATTGAGGTACTGAAAAATGTGGTTAAGTTAGTAGTGCTGTTCATTTTAGTTAGTTACTCCACAACACTGAAACTAATGAATGTAATATTGTCTAAACAGCTCATTAGATCTGTCCTTTGATTACCGCTGTTTACATATGCAGCATCTGTAAGTATCTCCCCATCAAAGAACCCGCACCAGAAAGCGTAACTAACCCACTCGAAGCCCTCGCTCTGTATCTCTTCAGATTTGGTGTGTACGTTGACATTGTTTTACCAACTCATCCAAATGTGTAATTGCAATTATAGTCCCTTGATGACTCCCCAAGGGGCACATGATTGCAATTAGAAAGAGAAAATGTTAATTAATTAAGCTACTCAAAGAGAAGAGCAGGATTGGTTTAACTGTGGACGTCTGACCGGAGGACACCTTGGAGAATTAACTCTACTGTTTAGATGTAGATATCTACTGTGTCCTCACATCTCAGTATGCATATATTTGTAACTTATGGACAGAATGCAAGATTTCAGTGCTGATGCTGGGTAAAACAAACCAATTAATGAGGTTTTATTTGAATACAATGACAAAAAGTAGGCGACAGCTATTTCATTGTTATACCCTTTAGCATACTGAAAAGCTAAGGGCCTAAAACTTGTTTCTTCTGGACACAGCAGTTCATCGGGTTATTAGGCTGGGTCTCAGCAGAAACAGTCATCTAGATTGTGACCATTGTCTGTGATTGATGACCCAACCTTTAGTTGCTGAGCTGGTATGTTTGTTCCTGTGTAATTGTCTTCCAGATGGCTAGGCTAAGTGTTCGTTAACACGTTTATGGTGGCATTGTTAAAATTGATGGCTTGGATGCTCGGTTTTCAAAAGATGTAGTGCACCAGATCGTCGTCCAAACAGTACAGTTGAGACTGTAACAAAAACACAGAGGACTGTCTTTTGTCTGAGCTGCGGCATTTTTTGTTTTTCCTCTCTTGATAGTGTCACAGGAATCCTGGAGCTCCGTTTATAAAACGCACTTCATCCTGATTTCTACGGTTCCGGTCCTATGTTGAAAGTGAGGGGGGGAGAAAAGCAGTATTATTATATAAAGGCAGAAACTGACTTGAAGATGTTTTTATACATATGCAAATTGGAAAGCATGCATATGCTGATATTAGCATTTCTTTTTCAAATATTGAATATTTAATTGTGCATGCTCATTTCTCCCATTTTTACATTACATCACATTTGCCATCATCTAACGCTCACTTAAAGTTAATCTTTAAAAAACATTAATCTTTTAGAATGAATCTCAGAATGAATATAAATTTTTCATACAATGTTGGGATATCTAAATCCACTTTTTAAACAATTTCAAAACAATTGATTTTAGTTTTATTATTATTCTTTTTATTTAGAATAAAATACTATAGTATAGAATTTTAAACCCAAAATTGTCTGAATTAATTGACATTTTTACTGATATTTTTCTATTTGGATTTTTGTGGCCATTCTGTACATGCACTTGATTTTAAGATTTGTCAGTTATATTGCGGGTTACATTTAGGATCATTTTTGCATACAGACATTGTAAAAATTTCTGTTCGTTCATATTTAAGATCGTTCTATGCAAATCTTTGAAAATTAAGCCCCAGGTTTGCTTTCTTCCATAAAAATCCCTAAATGAACATTTCCTACTAGTCATTTCTGTAAAGTTTTAATTTTTCTTTTTCGAAAGTCACATTCACGTAAACTTCGTTCACATAAAGAGCCCTTAAAGGTGGTTTAAAAATGTTAAGAAATGTGTTTTGTGTGCCTCTCACTGAACCCTCAGCCTGAGAGAATCTGAGAGATCGGAGTGGAAAATGGATATAGGTGGCAGTGCTAGTCATCAATCATGGTCCCTCAAGAGAAGGTGCAGCTAAAACTGGACTGAAGTGCTATCTGTCAGCTGCTGCGATACAGACGGTGCAGTGCAGCCCAGGCCCGTATCGCTCCACCATCAGCTCACGGCAGCATAAACTGCCATGTAAACACAGGCAGGTGCTAGCTTTGCGTGCAACCTACATACCCTTACAGAAGGTCATAATTGTACTGCTAGCTTTCATAGGGAGAGTTTCTTTCAAATGCATGTCATAGGTTTGTCATAACTTCAGCACAGTATATTATAGGAAATAAAATCAAACTGGACATGTTTGCTGAAAGAAATCCTCCTACAACCTTTTGTAGCAAAGAAGCTAGTAGCCAGATAACCTGTAGAAGCATACCGTCGTGTGGCTAACTATGATAAACACAAGGTTTGTCATAAATTTGGCACAGTTTATTATAGAAAAGCAGCTAGATAATAAAAAGAAAGCTATAAAATCAATTTGGACGTAATGTTTGCTGAAAGAAATGCTCCTAAAACTTTTAAGACGTACCTATAGTAGCTAAGAAGCTAAGCTAGAAGCCAGAGAGCCTGTAGAATAATACTTCTGTGGTGCTAGCTGGAGTTTAATATAGAATTGTGGCTATATATAAAATAAAAGCTATAAAGTTGAACTGGACATAATGTTTGCTGAAAGAAATACCAATCGTAAAAATGGTGAAAATGTACCTATCGTAGCAAAGAAGCTAGTAGCCAGAGAGCTGCTGTTGTGCTAGCTGCGATAAACACAAGGTTTGGCACTGTATACTATAGAAAAGAGCCAAGATAAAAAATTAAAAGCTATAAAATTGGACTGCGGAGGACAGGATGGTCGGTTTACAAACTTCAGGGAAAATATATGCTGCCATTAGCTTTGTCTCACTGTTGAATAAAGCCACCAGGCGCTTCTCCCCTGATGTCAGGCAGCAGCTGTCGATAGCTCTCAAGATGGATAGCCGTTCTGCATGCCTATTGATTCGGCACAGGCCACAGATATAAGTATCATTTGTCATTTCTGGAATGATATGGAGTCCTAGTTAAAACCCAGAGAGGGGATATGGCCGTGCCTAGCGGGGGGAGGTAGAGGAGCAGGTTGTCGGACTCTTTTGATGAATGACTCTACAGCTTTTTGGTTTTGTCTGGGAACGAAGGGGGCCATTTAATCAGCTATTTGCTTTCACTGCATTCCAAGAACAACAAGACAGCAAGTCCAGAGGCCTGAGCCGCCACCGCTGCGAACAGGGTGGTCTGACCCAACGTGGAGGGGAGAGGGTGGGATCGGCGCTGTAGCGAGCGCGTGGGTAGGTGCGGACCGAACGAGACTTTGGTCTCATTGTGACTTCCGCTGCTGATGTGAGATTGATAAAAATCAGGGTTATATTCAGGTTGAGTATACGTCAATTTGACACGCACATCGTTCCGACGTCGCAGCACTTTCACCTTCCAGAATCATATTTACATTCCATATACGTCAATTAATATTCCGCCATCGTTAGTGGAGTCTGCTGAGAGGTCTGTGGCAAACAAATAAAACGAATGTTTGCTAGGCAAACACAGAGCAGCTCCACAGAATCCCCCGGTGACTTCGCTTTGATTATGTTGTGCGTTTGGGAGGCCAGCCAACAGGAAAGCGGACTTCATTATTGTATGGATCATCTTTTAAGACCATTTAAGATCACAGGGCCCCGAGTCGAGTAAATACTCCAAGACAAAGAGACTCTCTCAAGTTTATTGAGTTTCTTGGTGCTTTTGCATCACAGTATGTAATTCGTCACACATTCATCTTTGTTGAGAATCAAGTACGCATTCTTTCTTTTTTTTTTTTTTGATAGAATCAAATTCGAGTTATGTCACTGCAGGTTGCCGACAGCAGACGGATAGAAAAGATGTGGCACTAAACCTGGAAACCTTCAAACAGAGGAGTGACATGTAATTACTTCAGGTGTCTATCAAACTATGTTTGAAAATGTCAGCATGGGATCCAACATGATAGATTTACAACTTCAGAATCCGGCAAAAAATAATTACTAGATTGAATACCGAGACCCAGACTTTATGGTTGGTGTAACACTTCTTCGTTTTTCTCTACCTCTTGCTAGGCCCCAATAGTGTGTGTTTCACAATATTACACCACAGGAGCACTATTGTTGCCGCAATTTCTTTTCGGAACCGCCAAAATGTCATCGTCCAGCTGGAGGGAGATTTTTGTGCCTCTAAGTACGCTCTCACACACACACACACACACACTTGCACAAATTCCCACAGAGCCATGGTGTAAGGTTACAGTCTCAGGCATGACTTGCACTAAGTGGCCAAGTCAGGAGGAGGTCTGGCCTCTGACGTAAAGGCCCACGTCCATGTCTTTTGAAGCTCTGACAGCTGAGGACAGTGGCATAAGTAACAGTAAAAGAAGCATCTGAGTTCTCAATGCCTCATTGTTCAGATCACAGATTCACTGATCGTCAAAGCCTGGCTGGACATTTAAACTCAGATCCAGTGATGATGAGTCAAAGCCATGCAATACCGTCAAGCCACCCTCATTAAAATCCTTAACAATGCAGTCATTAAAGGGAGGGATGTAAGTTAGTGAGTAGCACTTTCATGCACAGCAACTTACATTTTAAGTTTTCAGTGAGGATAAAGCACCGCAATCATGTAGAAAAAATGCAAGTTGCGCTTTTATTCAGTTTTCATATTGGGTTGCATGACAGACTTTTGATGTAGATCTGTCTGTCTGGCATTTTAATTCTACTTCTGTTTGATACCTCAATTAAAATTACGTTCAAATTCAGGAATATAAAAGGCATTCTCAAATCAATTTTGAATGGTTCACAAACCTGCTATCCACATATCAAATATCAAAACACATGGTTACATATTGATATCCATCGAGGCATTATGGTGATGGATCAAGGCTCATTCCTTGTGGGACTTGAACCAGCAACCTTCTTTTTATCGGACCTGAGCTTTAGCTGTTACACCGCACTCCCCAAAGGGGGGGGTCATGTAGTGCATTCGCTCAATGCAATGACCGAACTGCATTTAGTTGAGTCCCAGGGTCTTGCACTTCACCTCGTTCCCGTCTTTGCAACCGTCTCCATCTTGTTCCAGGCTACGTATAACAGCACGGCACAGTTCGCGCTTGGATCCCCTCGGAGAAGTAGTGCATGAATTGATCCCATCCTCCCTCTCTAATGCCTCTTTCCTCCAACGGAACAAACAGGCGGCGCGTGCATGCCGCCCAGGACAGATGTTCGGGATTACTTTCACCTCGCTGCTTCATTGTATGCACTTTGGAGGATCCCAGCTGATGTGGAATGCTGCCTCCTCAGTTTGCCTGCCACCGCCTCTACAGGGCACATCTCGTCTCCAGCTTTATCTTTCTATCCTGTCTCGCTGTCTTTCTCTTTCCCTTTCTACTCCTGACACCCGTCATTTAATATCAGAAAATAGTTTCTTTGCAAGCAGCCGTCCTCCAAAATTTGTTCGCCACCGCCGTGTAACTGACCAGCGTCTTTGTGCGGACGAGCTGAGATGTAAATAGCGTTTTACTGCTTTTACAAAGATGCCACTAGACGCTGTGCTAGGATATTTGAATTTGGAGACGCAGTCCCAGTCAGACACCTGTACAGACGGCGTAGGGACGTAGAAAACACTCATGGCAGCAAGTCGGGAGGGAAAGCAGGTGTGTATTTGTGCGTGTTTCGTGAAGTGGAAAGCCATTGAGCAATGAGGCCCCTCGCTGAGAGGAAAGGAGGGGGAGTGACGTTATCTCCTCGCCAAGCGTCTATCTAATCTGGCCACTGTGAGCCACGGGCGGAAGTGGGAGCAAGACCGGGGACGGGGCCTCGCCGCATCTTTAATTACCGCTGATATCACCGCGGAGAAGAGGGGAGACGAGCGAGCGAGAGAGAGAGGAGCCCGCGTTCACTTTTTAATTAAGGCTCGGTAGTGTAACTCGTCAATGTACATTATTGGAAGAATGAACGTCAATGCCATTGCTTTTTCGCCCCCTCCTTTATCTCTGTCAATGATTCAAAGACATGATTTATGGTCGCTCGCCGTCTTTCAGGATCATCCATCAAAGCACCGGGCTCCGCCGCCGCCCGCCCGTTGTAAATCATTCTGAAAGCCTGTCACTCATTTCCATTAACCGTTCCTCTGTCGCTCTGGTCCCCGCCTCCCTCACCTCCTCTCTCTCTCTCAGTATCTCCCTCTCTCTTTCTCCTCGTCTTCCTCCCCCTGCTGGTGCACAACCTCCAGTCACGTGGGGGTACGTGTTCCATCTCACCGCCTCCCCTTCCCCGCTCTTTTTCCATAAATTAACCACTTTCAGACGTGCTGTGGAGGAAGGGGCCATGCCATTCCGTTCTAGCGAGCAGAACCCCCTCCCACTTCATTACCGGTTAAGACCCCTCAGCGGCCCGGAATCTCAAAAGGGCCGAGGGGTGGATGTGATCATTATGTAGACTGATAAGTAATTCACTTAGAAACTTAACACCAATAGCGCTGAAAGCAGGTCACTCTGAATTAGGTATCAAAAAAAAGGAACTTTTGGAATAGGGATAATTTACAAAACTAATTATATCAATGTATTTGTTAATATAAATAGATCTGTCACTTACATCTTAACCCATTTTAAGATATAACTGACAGATGAATCTGTACCAGTATCGGCATTGTAATATGATTTAATCGCAAACTCTTTTTCAGAAATGGCTGGTTAATGTGACATTAGCAGTGTCCAGCTTCTACTATTTTAAAATAATTTAATTAGGTATTTATTTCTCATATCAAAACCACAAAAGGGTAGTCATCTGATAGATCATCTACTTTTTTGGAATAATTTACTCAGCATCGTAACAGCCTTGAAGATTTAATTCTGTGGAACAAATAATTTGTTTCTCCGCCACTAATACATTAGAAAAGCATGTTAGTCATTCAAAGCGGGAACTCGTTTACCCATCAAGTCAATATGAAACTTAAGGAAGTGACTCATGCTGCTTCATGGGCTATTCAAAGTTCATGCAGAACAGGGTTAGAATCTGTACTTTCTGTTGTGGTTTCTCCATTGCTTTCCAAATAAATTGTCTGTGCGGTTTGAAATCCCGCTGCCCTTAAACGGCAACTTTACTCCTTTGACAGCGCATGCAGCAACACTCTTTTATGAAGTAGGAAAAAAAAGTTGACTCAAAAGAGGACTGTCAATCTTTCTCAGTAGCTGACACTGCTCTGCGGGGAGCTTTTGGCCTTTCAATCGAGTGGCTTCCTTTTTCATTCTAATCAACAACTCGATATCAACGCGACAAAATATCCACCAACAGCAGAAAAGTAGCGTTGAGGGGGGGAAACTTTTCAGGGAATGCCTTTGCCAACACTTCTCACAATTCAGGCAGCCATTGTCTGCGGCGCAGGCTGTCGCCGAGTGACAACGCTCTCCCGGCGCATCCTGAAGTCAGTGCTTTTCAAGCGAACGGCGGTCCCTAATCATCGCGCGGAGGACGTCTGACAACAACTCCCGACAAATTCGCCATTAAAATGAATAGTAACCATGAACAGAGGGTCTGTTTTGGAAGCATTTCCCTTTCTCTCTCTCTCCCTTTGGTGTACGCTCCCCGCTGTGTTGCAGGTTTTGGCGTGAGAGTCGTCTTCCCTCACTTTATTTGTGCCACCAAACAGCCTTTGGTCCCACAAGAAGCTGACAGCCCCACGCTTCTGTTGCGAATACACTGGGATGTCTCATTGTATTTAATGAAGGGAAAAACTGGCTATCTACTATTAATGAACTTGGAATATAAAAAATGCATCCTTTGCTGAAATCTGCACAAAACTGCTTGTATAAGGCAAAGTGGTGACTGGAGGGGGGCCAGAAGCTAATGAAAGATCCATAGAATATTTTCTAGGGGAGGGAGGGTACATGAAAATGTAAATGGTTTTAAAGGGGTAGTTC
The DNA here is from genome assembly GCF_018812025.1 of Megalobrama amblycephala. Taxonomy (NCBI): domain Eukaryota; kingdom Metazoa; phylum Chordata; class Actinopteri; order Cypriniformes; family Xenocyprididae; genus Megalobrama; species Megalobrama amblycephala. Next base: position 9,900,547 of record NC_063067.1, on the reverse strand, counting down.
ACCAAAAAAAAAAATAAAACATTTCTGTCATCATTTACTTGATCTCATGTAATTTCAAACCACTTTGACTTTCTTTCTCTTCTTGTTGTTTGTATAACTCAAGCATTTATAAAGACCTTTAATATAATGCTTAATATTTCAACCAAAAATTGAAATTCATCTAGTGAATGGGGACTGCTAAATTCTAAATTGACCAAAAAACAAAACAAAAAAAAACAAACATTAAACTTAAGCCCAAGATGAATTAATATAGCCTTTTTAAATTAGGGATATTAGAAAGAAATTGCAAAGAAAATGTAAAATGAAAAATAAAACACATATATGTTAAAAAAAAAGTCCCAAAAATGAAGATTGTAGAAAATATACCTTGTTATGAAATGTATATATATTTGAGTATTTTTATATATAATGCAGTTAATTTGCTTAGAATTGAATTGACATAGATTTTAAAGGGGACATATCATAAAAATCTGACTTTTTCCTGTGCTATACAAATGAAGGTCAATTCAATGCTGAATTTGCACAAAAGATTAACATGACGGCACATGCTAGTCAATGAGATGAATCAACTCCACAGCAACTACATAAATTTATCCACTAACCATTCAGAAACGTCCAGTTTCATTCTAAAAGTTGTAACTTCTTCCTGAGTCTCTCCATCAGTGTCGACTCCGGTTTGAACAATGTAAGGCTGAACACCGTTACTGACAATCCTCATTTTGGCTGAGTGAGATTCTCCAGCTTTGTTGTTGTTGAGCTGTTAAAGCTCCGCCCTCTTCTGGAAAGGGGGCCGGGAGCAGCAGCTCATTTGCATTTAAAGGGACACACACAAAAATGGCGTGTTTTTTCTCACAACCAAATATGGGCAAATTTGACAAGCTATAATAAATGATCTGTGGGGGATTTTCAGCTGAAACTTCACAGACACATTCTGGGGACACCAGAGACTTGTCTTGTGAAAAGGGGCATAATAGGTCCCCTTTAAGTTGACAACCTTATTTATTGAAACATTTGGATGGTTGGACCCCAACAAATCTCCTTTTGTGGTCTGATGAAGAAAGAAAGACATACAGGTTTGGAGCGACAGTGAGTCAATGATGACAGAAGTTTAATTTTTGGGTGAACTATCCCTTTAAATCACAGCAATTTAAATCATTATTGAATGAAAATCTTGTCCTCCAATGTAATTCTCTGTTTTAGATGCATTGCATCAGGTTTGATGTCACTGACTTGAAAATTCTTTGGTCAAATAATCAAATGTCACTGATGTAAAATCTGTAGTAGACCATCTAATTACACCATATTTGATTTATTCTGTTCATAAACTCTCATATGGCATCATTAGATTTAAAATAAGTTCTATGGATGTCTTATGATACTTTATGGTGCTTTTTTGACACATTTACTTGCATATTGTTATTGATAATGACAGTGGTGGACAGTAACAAAGTATTTTTCGAAAAATCTTCTTCTGTGTTCAGCAGAAGAAAGAAATTCATACATGTTTGGAACAACTCGAGGGTTAGAAAATGATTCATTTTTGGATGAACTATGCCTTTAACTATGCATTTTAATAATCTGTACTTTTACTCAAATACTTGATTTGTGTACTTTGTCCACCACTGGATGTTTATATTGAGAAGATCCACCTTTTGTGTTCCACTGGAGAAAGGAAGTCATAAACCCTCGATGAGAAGTGTCTGCGATTTAAATCTCTTGGCATTACACAAAGTCTTTTTCAAGGCATATTCAAATCTTCCGGATCCTAAATTTAGTGGTTGATTAAAATCAAACGTCTCAGACGGTGTCAAAAGAAGAGGGCTTGGTTTGTCTTCAATGACGTGCGTTCACAAAAACAGGTCGTGATCATCACTTCTTTAACTATTTGCATGTTCTCAAACTCGAAAAATCAATTAGAACCTCTGAATCCCATTACAATGTGAAATCCCTTAATAGATAAAAAGAGGAGTTATGTGTTCTGTGATCCAATACCCCACTTCTTTGTCTTTGTATTCATCGGTACGTTCAGTCCTTTTTATATATGTCAGACAAGGTGACTGTGACAAAGGCCACGCGAGGGCTTTGTTCATATGAAGCACGGAGGACGGGAGAACGTGTCCCAGCGGGTCTGTTTCCACCAGTACGTCCCCTCTACTTTCATTTAGGACAGTGGCAAGCGCTTCAGTACCTCAGCAGCTGTTTCGGAGGAAGTGAGGTGTCCCACGCTCTCACACCTCATTGTGTCCTGTGACATTTGTTAATGTCACGACTTTGTTCTGTGTTTCAGGATATTTTGAATATCTTATTAGCATTATGCATGCATTATGATTTAATGGGAGTCTTTTTTGCATGTCTTTTAGTGCGCAATATAACAGGAAGCCATATAAAATGATTTAGACTGTGGGACTGAGCATGTGACATAAGCCATAGTGCTCATGTGGGTGCATGAGTTTGAATCTAGTTTGTGATACTTTGAGCAATGGTGCATTGCATACATCACCAGATCCCGTTAATTTCCTGATATTTATGACCAGGGCTTGTCAATAACATTGAATTTTATAAATAATTTATACGTTTTTCAACTGTAGTCTTTTAAAAAGCCATCTGAAATGATAAACTAAGTGCAATGTAGTGTTGTCAAAAATATTGTTTTTTTTTCCGATACATATCGATATTGAAATATCTGAAACGCTTCCAATACTCAGTTTTCTTGATCTTCTCTTTATAATTTCCTGTATTCTATCAAAATCTCTCACTTTCACTGTAAAATAATATGGCAGGAAAGAAAAAAACAGTCAAACAAAATTAGCTGAATTTTGTTTGAATTCAGTTCATGGCATTTTCTGGTCCTCTCCACGAAATTTCCTGTCCCATCTTTTTCTTTTCTTAGATAGAAAGGAATAAGTGGCAAACATTTAACAAATTTTATTGCTGTCTTCGCATTCTGTCTGTCATCTGAACTCTCCTGTTCCGTCTTTAGCAGACTTATTATTGACTGAACAAAAGAGTATAGATGACAGGTGACAGTGCTCTTTAAAAGTGCGGCCCTCTCTCTCTTTCTCTCTCTCTCACCACGTAAACATTCCTGACTGACATTCAATCAGGAAATTTAAACCAAAGCCTGATGATCTTTCATTAGCAGGAGCCTGCTTGCTTGACTGCTCGGGTTCAGATGAGTGGGAGGGGCGGGGGCTGAAGGGGCCGGCGGGGGCCAGTGCTCCTCCATCAGGCCTCATCACGCTCTTACTGGAAGAGCCGCTGACAGTCGAGGTAGAGACACTGTAGTGGCGTGACCCATGGCATAATGTTCCAAATGCTTCCGTTTATTGGGAATGATAAAATCAAGCACATTTTTGAATAACCCTTTAGATGGTTTTGTTTTTTTGTTTTTTCAGTTCCATTATGTATTTATTTCTTAGGGCTGTCGAATAATTAAAAAACTTAAAAAAAAACTAATGAAAAATGAATGCAATTGTAAAATTTTATTTGTATTTAGGAAATTAGGAAATTTCCTACAATCTTCATTTAAGAGCTTTTCACAGCAAATATTTAATAATATGATTAATTTATTAATTGGAGATTGTTTTTTTAATAATTGTATATATATATAGTGAAATTAATATTAATTTTAAATTAATTTTAATCAAATTTTATAAAAGCCCCCAAATGAATTAATGATTAACAATTGACAGCCCTATTAATATGATTAATCCATCATTTTTAGTTTTTTTTTTCCAAAATATATTTTAAAATATTTTTTTTTTTCAAAATAGTATATATATATATATATATATATATATATATATATATATATATATATAACCATATTAATAAGGCTGCCATTAATTCATTTGGGGGCTTTAATAAAATTATAAAATTTAATTAAAAATAATCTATTAATATGATTACAATTTATATTATATTATATTATATTATATCTTTTAAAATTATTTAAAAAATGTAGAAGATTGTAGAAAATATCATTATTACTAAATTTACTTAAATATGTTTATTTTTATTACTAATCTGAATTTTATACAATTAAATTGATTTAAACTTGATTTACAGTGAAGAACTTTTGTTTGAGTCTCAATTTTTGGGCACTTTATTTACAGTAAGGATGTGCGAGAGTAGTCAACTACACACATTATGAATGAAACTTACTAGACAACAACAGAACCTACAGTATATCAATATCCTAACGAATAGGATACCCTTAAAAAACGTATCGTGTCATGTGTACAGATACTTTCCATGCACAAGAACGTATTTGTCAGTGGCATCAGTATGGTATTTGATTTTTTATTTAATTCATATTAAGTAGGCTATTTATGAATCGCTATACAGACTGTTTTTTTTTTTTTTTACTCTTCTGTGGGTTTCTTAGACTAGTCGACTAGTTGGACAAAATTTATGTTTAAACATTGTGGAAATAGAATTGTGGAAGTAGAATTTTGTAGTAGAGGAAGAGGAGGAGGAGTCCAAGTCTTTAGCTCCTCCCACTGCTCACTCTCATTATCAGACTCTTAGAAGCCTGACTTCTATCATCGTCTGGATCATGGACGAGAGCCTAGTACAGCATGATCTGGTTCGCTGTGACCAGAGAGGAAACAGGAGCTTGTGTACTGGTGCAGAAATGAGAGGTTTGAGCTAGAGCGGCCTCAGAGGAGCACTTTGTTTACCAGCGAGAAGATCACCAATGTTTGGCCGTTTACAGACCACAGATGTTTATGACACAAATGGCGAAGGATCAGTTCATAAAAGATGAGGCCTTAGTGGCCATAAAGTGCTTTTTGTAAACATTATTTTTACTATTTTTATCAACAATGCTCGTTATAAAAGCAATCTTTTATCTTCTAAAACGGTTCGCTTGTAGTTTACCCTAATATGTCCTTTCAAAGAATGTCTTTTGATGTACAACAGCGGTCGGAGTGACTCCAAAAGCTTCGGATCAAATCAAACCTTTTCCTGTGTCCTGCCTGAATTGTGAGACTCTTTTTGATTATATTATACCATTAAATATTTAATGCGTGGGTATATGAAAGCAAGGCATTTATCTGCATGAATTGCTCCTGTTTAGTCAAGGAAGTAATGTGCTTTAAGTAACATCTCTGTCATGCATACAAAAATTAACGCTAATCTCTCCGCCGCCTGGTTTCCAGCCAGAGCCCTGGAAGAGGTTTGTGATGTGTCTCTGTGAGTTGACATATACTCAGCATGAAAACAACACATTCACTGAAATACTGAAATATTTTACAGTGATATGTCACTAATATTGTAGGTTTAATTGAAAATTGGAAGTATACTGTAAGATTTAATTTTAAATTAAACTATACTAAAATGTAAATGACACCAGTAAAATAGGCATTGATAAATACAATTTGAACTAATATTTTATTATAAAAATTAAGTATGCATACACATTTTTAATTGAAATTAAATAAATTTAAAATATATTTATCATGATAAATAACGAGTGGATTTTTCCCATACTTTGTCTTGATAATCATAGTTTGTCTTGTTATTGTAACCATTCCATCAATCTTTATAATACGTTTCAGAGGCCAAACTGTTGATGACGAAAATGTTTTTGTGCTTGATACAGATCTGGTATTTCTCACTTCTGGTCAATGTAATTTTTGACATGGGAGAATGTTCACAGCTCTCTCTCTGTGTGCCTGGGGCGCAACACTGGGAAAAGATTTAATTGGGCCTGTTAAGTATTAATTGACATCACGTCAGCAGAGTCGTGTATTGGCGCCTTGCAGTGCTTTGATTTACTAAATAGCCAAACATCTGATGGCATGCTTATTATGAGTTTATATATATATTGGGTTAAATCTACTTTCTAAAAAATGCTGGGTTAAAAACAACCCAAGTTGGATTGAAAATGGACAAACCCAGCAATTAGGTTGTTTTAAACCAGGGAATGGGTTGTTTTGACCCAGCGATTGGGTTGTTTTGACCCAGCAAATGGGTTGTTTTTAACCCAGCGAATGGGTTGTTTTGACCCAGAGAATGGGTTGTTTTAACCCAGCGATTGGATTGTTTTGACCCAGCGATTGGATTGTTTTAACCCTCTGGAGTCTGAGGCTGATTTGGGGCCTGGAGAAGTTTTGACATGCCCTGACATTTGTGCTTTTTTCAGTTGTTCATAAACATATAAATGACAAAAGTGTCATTACACTGTATTCAGCACAAACTAGGCTACCATAATATGTGAGGAACATGTGTGTACATGTTTGTGTTTTTGAAGGAATAACGTTTATGCGTGGTTACTGAAAAAACAAAAAACTTAAGTCACTGATATAAGGCCAATAAAAGTATATTAAATCTGTGTTCACAAGACTTTTGGGTATTGAAGGTTGTAGACTAGAGTTTTTGCTTCAAAATTATGTAAAAATTATGCTGACTACTCTTTCATTTATAACAATATACTGATTTAGTTTTTGTAAGACACTTTTTGCCAAGAAACACGGTATGCGAGGAGGCGTGAATCTCCATGAATAATGGCTCATTCTCACCTGTGAAGACAAAAGAATTGAATAGTAATGACCTGAAAAGACTTGCATATTAATGAGGCATTTCAGTCAGGTAGGCTGTGAAAAAAAACTTCTGTGATGTCTCAACCTCATCATGGTATATGAAACATACAGAAAAATGTTATTACAATATAAAATAATGGTTTTATATTATACTTTAAAATATAATGTATTTCTGTGATGCAAAGAGTCTGAATATAGGCTTTTAGTTTAAAAGCATGCACATTTGGAGAAATATAGGATTCTCATATGTTTATGTCAATTTTCTATACAGAGGAGTTATTTTTTTATTTAATATTCATTGTTATCTCTATGAGCGCTGGTGTTTGCAATTCATACTGCAGCTGGAGGGCGCTCTGTGCATTTTAGTCCACAAATTCACCTAAGAAGAAGACGATATTCCATGAATGGTGTTTACCAATTCATACTACAGCCGGAGGGCGCTAAAGAAACAAAAACTCACTTAAAACTTATCAATAGAAGAAAACAAACAGGAATTTACTGCATGTCTTCCAGAGATCGCTAACCATGGCTTTTTCATCCAGATAAACAATTTTCAAGGCAATAAATACACGATTGAGATGATGAATGCATGTGTTGTCTCTGAATTTGCCTGTGAATAGCGCTGGCTCCGTGGGCGTGGCCGCATTAGTGGGTAATGAGCTGAATCACGGACTTCTGACATGGCTCTCTTTTCATACAGATTACATAAACACAGAATGTTTGTTTTCGATTTGACTTGCACGATTTAAAACCTGACATTTCAACGTTTTGTTAGACATAAGTATGAATTTTTTGTGATTAGTATTCACTAAGTTACACTTCATTTTCTGAGAACTATCAGATTGGACTTCGTTCAGAGGGAGATGAGAGATCACGCATCATGTTAGTTTTCTTTATTTTACAAAAAGCACAACATTTTGTTTTTACTCTGAGTGTATACAAATAAAAGGAAATATTCTATAGTTTCAATTGATGCATTACTTATGTCTCTATGACAACAAATGACAGAGTATTTTAAGTCTGTTTTGCTGCAATGTGAAAAAAAACCTGCAAAACGCGCCGGCGCGTTTTTAGACCTCAGAGTGTTAACCCAGCGATCGGGTTGTTTTAACCCAGCGATTGGGTTGTTTTGACCCAGCAAATGGGTTTTTAACCCAGCGATTGGATTGTTTTAACCCAGCGAATGGATTGTTTTAACCCAGCGAATGGGTTGTTTTAACCCAGCGAATGGGTTGTTTTAACCCAGCGATTGGGTTGTTTTGACCCAGCGAATGGGTTGTTTTAACCCTGCGATCGGGTTGTTTTAACCCTGCGATCGGGTTGTTTTAACCCAGCGAATGAGTTGTTTTGACCCAGTGAATGGGCTGTTTTAACCCATCGAATGGGTTGTTTTAACCCAGGGAATGAGTTGTTTTTAACCCAGCGAATGGGTTGTTTTGACCCAGGGAATGGGTTGTTTTAACCCAGCGATTGAATTGTTTTGACCCAGCGATTGGGTTGTTTTAACCCAGCGATCGGGTTGTTTTAACCCAGCGAATGGGTTGTTTTAACCCAGCAATTGGGTTGTTTTGACCCAGCGAATGAGTTGTTTTGACCCAGCGAATGGGTTTTTGACTCAGTGATTAGGTTGTTTTAACCCAGCGATTGGGTTGTTTTGATCCAATGAATGGGTTGTTTTTAACCCAGCGAATGAATATTAATTAAACAATAAACATTTATTAAATCGCTTATTAATAAATGTTCACCTTTTTATTATTATTGTTTCTTCTAGTAAATATGTTTCTGATTTTTAATTTTCAGCCTATTTTGGGTTCATTTTAAGCCAGTCATATAGTATTTTTTAATGATATTTAAACAATATATTATATAACTCAAAATAATATTTAACGTATATATATATATATATATATATATATATATATATATATATATATATATATATATATATATATATATATATATATATATGTTCTTAATGTAATAATTTCTTACTATCCAGTTTAAAGGGAAATAAAGTTTTAAAGCATTTCTACTAGCAGTGTTGTTATTGTTAACTAAAATTGATTTATTTCAGTTAGCTGCCAAGGCAGTATTTCAAATTGCAATCTTTAGGTTTAATTGATCTATTATTTTATTAAAATAATATTAAAATAATAATGTTTAAATATTATAATAAATTTATAAATTTAGTTCTAGTTCAGGTTTAGTACTAAAACTGAAATAAAAATAAATGGAAGCTAAACAGAAATATAAAAAAAAAAAAACAATAAAAATATATAAAAAAATAAAATAAAATGAAAACTGAAAATCTAAAAATAAAAGCTAATTCAAGACATTAATAAGTTTTATAATTGTATAAAAAATAAATACTATATTAAAATGTCTAGTAGTAAAAAAATATCCCATCAACTTTTGCAGTCCTCGCAGGCGTTGATTGCGCGGTCTGAACAGCACGTTGCTTTTGCATCTAGCATATTTCCTGTGCTACACTGCAGACGTGTTGGGAGTGGCAGGCGCTGGTAAATGAGAATGTCTTGCTGTTACATGCGATTTATCAAAGTCTTCGTGCGCCGCAGCTCGGCACGCCGCAAGACTCTTGAACTCTATTTAGGGCACAGTTAGGTAAACCCACAGTGATCTTGGCTGTCATAGCTTATGACAAAAATCAATAGCCAAACCAGTGTGTCCAACAAAGGCCTGCCTGTGCAGTACTGACTGCAGTGGAGATTACAGCACTCACATGACCTGCTTCGTTAGCGTGTGTGTGTGCAGCCTTTTTATGTGGGACACGAAAATCTTTCCTTTTCTCTCTCTCTCTCTCTCTCGCGCTCTCCGATTCCGCCTCTCTCTTTTTTAAAGCGTGGCATAAATCCGGGAGATGAAAATGTCATGGAGCAGGTTCATTTTGCAAAGAGGTTTTGATTGCCATGCGCGTGTAATTGATTGTTCCAAGGACAGGGGGAAATCTAGAAATGTCATAACAGCCTCTGCTTAGGTCTCTCCTGCTGCTAGACAATCAATGAGAAGTAAAAAGAGCTATCGATCCGTGCACGGCAAAAACTGTAGCCTGAGACGGCAAGGAGATCCGTGGCGAAAGTGCCACAGACCGCCAGACCTGTCAACAACGCCTCAGAATTAGAGGGTCTCCTGCGACGCTAGCGTTACCTTTCGCATATTCGCGGAGGGCCGGAGATGTTGCAGCTGTCTCCCTGTTCGCCCCTGAACCGATCGATGATAGAAATGTTACTGCTACGGGGGTAAATGTTTGATGATGTGCTGATAGAAATATTAGCATTAGGGCAGGCGGGGAAGCCGGCAAACAATTCGGCGGCATGGAAAATTAGAGAGTGACAGGAAAAGTTCTTGCACAAGGACTGCCTGAATGTTACGTTCGTTCCTTGAACTAATGCAAATCACACCCCTGACTGGATGCTGACTGACAGATTTACCCCCAACAGAACCTCACACGTCTCAAAGGGGATGATTAGCCCACTGCAGTGGCACGCTAAAAGGACACGTCCACCAAGAAAATTCGCATGCCACGTTTTTTAGTGGTGTTATTACTGTTAGCCCTGTATTAGTGGAGAGTCTGTGACTGTGAGTTTCACAGTATTTGTGTGAACTGTGTCTAATTCTGTTGCAGCAGTGGTTAGCGCACATGATCGGGAGCGGTGTTTCTTCACTAGATTTGGTTTTAGTATTGGTGGCTTGACACAGTACAAGAATTATTGTTTAATGTGTTCATGACCCTGTTAGCATCGGCCGCATTTGACTAGAATCCACCATTTGTGGCATGAGTTTGATTGGATACATGGCCTTAAAGGGATATTTCACCCAAAAATGAAAATTCTCAAGGTGTTTCAAACCTGTATGAGTTTCTTTCTTCTGCTCAACACAAGATATTTTGAAGAATGTTGGAAACCAAACAGTTGATGGACCCATTGACTTCCAATAATTTTTTTTTTCCCATACTATGGAAGTCAATGGGGACCATCAACTGTTTGGTTTATCAAAATATCATCTTTTGTGTTCAACAGGACACTTGAGAGTTAGTAAATGATGACAGAATTTTAAGTTAAGTAAGCTAAGTATGATTATATGATTAATTGTATTTTATTATACAATTTTCTTTTAATTTAACTATTACATTTATTATATTTTTATTTTTAAGCTATAATACAACGTAAATGACATCAGTAATTTGCAGAGAGGAATAAAAAAAAATATTTAATAATATTTTTAAGAAAAATCAAATAATTTACACTTATTTAGGTAAAGTTAAATAAATAAATTGATATTTATTAATAATATTATATATTTGTAATATTTTAAAATATCTGATAATAAATGGCAAGCAGATTTTTCTTTTGTCGATTATGCCTTGATAATCAGAGTTTGTCTTTTTATTTTAAGTATATATGATTTATTTAATCTTTTTTTTTTTCTTTTTCTTTTTTTTTTAGAGGCCGATACAGAACTGGTATTTTTACGGAAGAGGATTAGGGCCAAATTTCAAGAAAAAAGTCGAGATAAAATGTTGAGAATAAACTCGTTAAATTACGAGAAAAAACTTGTTAAATTTCGAGAAAAAGGTTGAGATAAAATGTTGAGAATAAACTCATTAAATTACGAGAAAAAAACTCGTTAAATTTCAAGAAAAAAGTCGAGATAAAATGTTGAGAATAAAGTCATTAAATTACGAGAATAAACTTGTTAAATTACGAGAAAAAACTCGTTGAATTTCAAGAAAAAAGTCGAGATAAAATGTTGAGAATAAACTCGTTAAATTACGAGAAAAAACTTGTTAAATTTCAAGAAAAAAGTCGAGATAAAATGTTGAGAATAAAGTCATTAAATTACGAGAAAAAACTCGTTAAATTTTGAGAAAAAGGTCGAGATAAAATATTGAAAATAAACTCATTAAATTGCGAGAAAAAAAATCGTTAAATTTCAAGAAAAAAGTCGAGATAAAATGTTGAGAATAAACTCATTAAATTACGAGAAAAAAACTCGTTAAATTTCAAGAAAAAAGTCGAGATAAAATGTTGACAATAAACTCATTAAATTACGAGAAAAAAGTCGTTAAATTACGAGAACAAATTCGTTAAATTACGAGAAAAATGTCGTTAAATTTCGAGAAAAAAGTCGAGATAAAATGTTGAGAATAAACAAGTTTTTTAACGTAATTTAACGAGTTTATTCTCAACATTTTATCTCGAATTTTTTCTCGAAATTTAATGACATTTTTCTCATAATTTAACGAATTTGTTCTCCTAATTTAACGACTTTTTTCTTGTAATTTAATGACTTTATTCTCAACATTTTATCTCCACCTTTTTCTCGAAATTTAACGAGTTTTTTCTCGAAATTTAACAACTTTAATCCTGAGATGGTTTTATTTTTTTATTATTGCTTGGCCCTAATCCTCTTCCGTATATTTTTCACTTCTGCTCAATATTTTTTTATTATTAATAATAATTAGCATAATTTTTACTTATCAATGATTCAACTTGTTCCTATTCCGAGCAGACATATGACCTGCTGGGGTCGTGACCCACTATTTAAAGGGATAGTTCACCCTAATATGAAAATTATGAAAATTAAGTCATCATTTACTTACCCTGGTGTTGTTCTAATGCCGCATGCTGTTCATTCTTTTTCGGACCACAAAAGGAGAAATAAAAAAAAATAAAAAAGTTCCCGCTCGCACATGTCCATATAATAGCAGTGAATTGTGATCAGCATCAAGCTTTTTAAAAAAAAAAAAAAAAAGATGCAAAAGTATCACAGAATGATCCCATGCAACACTATATATCCCACGTGTTCCGGGGCTATACGATAGGGTTTGTAAAAAACAAACCGAAATATAATGTATTATTTACGAAAATCTTGACCTTGGCCATTGGTCTTCTGTGCATGGCTGCGCATTCATGAGACACTATTAGCACCGCAGTTCACTTTGATTCGCCCAAAAAAAGCATACAAGTAATGAGTAATCAAGATGAATAAAAATGTAACATGAAATACAAAGCCTAGAAACCCCCCAAAAAATATCTGTATAAAATAACTTTCTTCACTGTCTTGAATATCTTCAGATGGAAACTTTTTCTGATGATAGTCAGAATGACAGCTGACAGAGTAGTAAACGCGTTAACTTCTTGTTACGACGAACACAACAAATATATTATAGATACAGAAAAGAAGGTTCATGGATTGCATGTCGTGTTTTTCTCAGTCCTGATTTCGCACAACTTACGTGCTGGGTGAGTCGGAATCAAATGTGGTGCTAATATAGTCTCACAAACTCGCACGATGCGTAGTTGTGCACAGAAGACCATAGAATAACTCCAGGGTGAGTAAATGATAACTTAATGGGTGAGCTGTCCCTTTAAGAGCTGCTGGTCTCGACAAGTTGGAGCCGTGGTGCTCATGTGGGTAATGCAGGTTTGCTAGTGACTCCCCAATAACTTCCTGATGCTTTTTACTTTATCTTTCAAAAAGCCAAAACTGAAAGAAAAGAGAAAAATAAATGAGCCTATTCCAAATGAAAAGTCTAAAAGTTATATCTTTTTAGTCATTTTTATTTTTCTATGTAGGTTTTATAGGATGGTTCAATCAAGAGTTGAACAGAGATGTCTGATGGATCCTCATTTTGAAGCACTGTATTAAATTACACACGCATATTACATTTTTTGTAACCCTCAACTTTTTCACTTCTTTTTTAATATCACACTCTTTTAACTGTCTTTCCTAAACTCCTTAAAAAAAAAGAAACCCATATAACTTCATTTTAGGTGCATGAAATTTCAAGCCAGCACATTTTTTTTTCACGAGTACATTAAAATGATGGTGCCAGAGGAAATGATGCAGATTACACTCACTTTGATCCATCAAAGTGCAAAATCAGTAACTCATTACAGTTTTTGTAGGTTTAGAATACGGTTCATCAAAACGTCTGACACCATTGTGCAAAAAACTTTAAATACATCACTGTCTCTTTTACAATTAAAAAACGGTTTTGTTCCAGCCTTTGATCACGCTTACAGTAATAAGAAGTGACTCTTAAGAAAAAAGCATAATAATACCGCTACTGTATATATGAATCAGATGTGAAAAGCGCATTTAATGCGTGCGTTTCTCTTTGCTCTTCTGCAGCCATTTGGCTGGGAATCCGGCAGCTCTTTGAAATCCAGCTGCCGCTGTGTTATGCCAGGAGTCTTTCCCAACGGATTAATGTTATAAACACTTAGTGGCTGATTTATGATGGACACCTTCGGTTTTTTGACCTTTGAATATCCCTGTCTGAAGATATAAATTTGTTGTGACACAGATTGGAGGGTTTACAGAAGTTTATGACATGCTAAATCTCTGCACAGGCGTGCCAGTGCCTTATTTTGTAAGCCTACTTGGACCGACGGCTGTTTTCATTGCTCTGATATAGAGCAGAGAGCCCAACAACCGCGCGCGGGCCTGGGGCGTACAAGCCTGCTAACTGTGCCTCGCTTCTTTGAGAGGTTAAATGAATGAGGTGCCATACTTGCTTGATTACAAAAAGCATTCATGTATGCACTGCTTGGACCAAATCAAAATAATGCATATTGAATATTACTGAAATTAATACAAATGGCCCACGTCGGAGATCAAATTATGCTTTGGTTGTTCTATTGGCTCAAACATCAATAACAAAAGAGGGGGGTGGGATTTGACTGCTGTTGGCCTGCTCGTGTGGCTGCGTCCTGATGTCGACAGTAGTGGATTATGGGAAAGGCTGGTGTATCTCATGTCTGTGGGAGTGGTGTCCTTGTGTTTGATCTTGTACTCTGAAATCCTGCCGCTTGGCAGGGATCACAAGCTGGCTAACACAAGCTCCCTGTTACAAATGGGTAAGGAAGGGAAATGTAACCATTCATGAAGGGATTTCGGAGAGATCTGGGCCTGGAAGGTTAACATGTGCCTGTGGTTGTATTAATGTGTATCCCAGATGCTCGGAGAATGGAGAAATGGGAGCCTGGGGAACGGTGACTGCAATAATGCCACCCACATTAATCTATGAAACGGGGGCCTTTTCCAGCTTGATAAGGTTTATTAAGTAAATAATATCAATGTTTTATCAGACAAATAATAAGTATTGCATTGTTCAAGCTAAATTAATATATTTTAATCATTTTATTCAGCAAGGACACATACATTTGTTTAAAAGTGGCATTTATAATGTTACAAAAGATTTCTATTTCAAATAAATGCTGTTCTTTCTATTCATTAAAAGAATCCTGAAAAAATGTAACAGTTTCCACAAAACTATGAAGCAGCACAACTGTTTTCAACATTGAGAAAAATCAGAAATGTTTCTTGAGCAGCAAATCAGCATGTTAGAATGATTTCTGACTTTTTTTTCTCAAAATTGTGTGATATAAACTCACAATTGCAAGTTATAAAGTCAGAATTGCGAGATATAAAGTCAATTGCATGATATAAAGTCAGTTGCGAGATATACAGTCAATTGCATGATATAAAGTCAATTTCGAGATATAAAGTCAGTTGCAATATATAAAGTCAATTGCGAGATATAAAGTCAATTGCGTGATATAAAGTCAATTGCGAGATATAAAGTCATCTGTGTGATATAAAGTCAGTTCAGAGATATAAAGTCAATTGCGTGATATAAAGTCAATTGCGAGATATAAAGTCAATTGCGAGATATAAAGTTAATTGCGAGATATAAAGTCAATTGCGAGATATAAAGTTAATTGCGAGATATAAAGTCAATTGCGTGATATAAAGTCAGTTGCGAGATATACAGTCAATTGCATGATATAAAGTCAATTTCGAGATATAAAGTCAGTTGCAATATATAAAGTCAATTGTGAGATATAAAGTCAATTGCGAGATATAAAGTCAATTGCGAGATATAAAGTCATCTGTGTGATATAAAGTCAGTTCAGAGATATAAAGTCAATTGCGAGATATAAAGTCAATTGCGAGATATAAAGTTAATTGCGAGATATAAAGTCAATTGCGAGATATAAAGTTAATTGCGAGATATAAAGTCAATTGCGTGATATAAAGTCAGTTCCAAGATATAAAGTCAAATGCGAGATATAAAGTCAATTGCGAGATATAAAGTCATCTGCGTGATATAAAGTCAGTTCAGAGATATAAAGTCAATTGCGTGATATAAAGTAAATTGCGAGATATAAAGTCAATTGCGAGATATAAAGTTAATTGCGAGATATAAAGTCAATTGCGTGATATAAAGTCAGTTCCAAGATATAAAGTCAAATGCGAGATATAAAGTCAATTGCGAGATATAGTCATCTGCGTGATATAAAGTCAGTTCAGAGATATAAAGTCAATTGCATGATATAAAGTCAGTTGCGAGATATAAAGTCAATTGCGAGATATAAAGTCAATTGCGAGATATAAAGTCAGTTGCGTGATATAAAGTCAATTGCGAGATATAAAGTCAGTTGCGTGATATAAAGTCAAAATTATGAGATATACAGTCAATTGCATGATATAAAGTCAGTTGCGAGATATAAAGTCAATTGCGAGATATAAAGTCAATTGCGAGATATAAAGTCAATTGCGTGATATAAAGTCAGTTACGTGATATAAAGTCAGTTACGAGATATAAAGTCAATTGCGAGATATAAACTCAGTTGCGTGATGTAAAGTCAATTGCGAGATATAAAGTCAGTTGCGTGATGTAAAGTCAATTGCGAGATATAAAGTCAGTTGCGTGATATAAAGTCAATTGCGTGATATAAAGTCAGTTACGAGATATAAAGTCAATTGCGAGATATAAACTCAGTTGCGTGATGTAAAGTCAATTGCGAGATATAAAGTCAGTTGCGTGATGTAAAGTCAATTGCGAGATATAGTCAGTTGTGTGATATAAAGTCAATTGTGTGATATAAAGTCAATTGCGAGAAATAAAGTCAGTTCCAAGATATAAATTCAATTGCGTGATATAAAGTCAATTGCGTGATATAAAGTCAGTTCCGTGATATAAAGTCAATTGCGAGATATAAAGTCAGTTGTGTGATATAAAGTCAAAATTATGAGATATACAGTCAATTGCATGATATAAAGTCAAAATTATGAGATATACAGTCAATTGCATGATATAAAGTCAATTGCGAGATATAAAGTCAATTGCGTGATATAAAGTCAGTTACGTGATATAAAGTCAATTGCGATATATAAAGTCAGTTCCGAGATATAAAGTCAATTGTGTGATATAAAGTCAATTGCGTGATATAAAGTCAATTGCGATATATAAAGTCAGTTGCGAGATATAAAGTCAACTGCGTGATATAAAGTCAGTTGTGAGATATAAAGTCAGTTCCGAGATATAAAGTCAATTACGATATATAAAGTCAATTGCGTGATATAAAGTCAATTGCGTGATATAAAGTCAATTGCGATATATAGTCAGTTGCGAGATATAAAGTCAATTGCGAGATATAAAGTCAGTTCCGAGATATAAAGTCAATTACGATATATAAAGTCAATTGTGTGATATAAAGTCAATTGCGTGATATAAAGTCAATTACGATATATAAAGTCAATTGCGTGATATAAAGTCAATTGCGTGATATAAAGTCAATTACGATATATAAAGTCAATTGCGTGATATAAAGTCAATTGCGAGATATAAAGTCAATTGCGAAATATATAATGAGGTGGGCGAGATATAAAGTCAACTGCGTGATATAAAGTCAATTGCGTGATATAAAGTCAGTTCCGAGATATAAAGTCAATTGCGATATATAAAGTCAATTGCGAGATATACAGTCAATTGCGAGATATAAAGTCAATTGCGAGATATAAAGTCAATTGCGTGATATAAATTCGCAATTGCGAGTTATAAAGTCAAAATTAAAATATATATACTCACAAAAAAAAAGTATTTTTTTCCTCAGAATTGTAATTGTAATTGTAAATTTATAATTTTATAAGTGTACGTTTATGATATATATTATTACAATTTAAAATAACTGGTTCCTATTTTATGGAAGTTTATTTCCACCATGGAATAAAACTATTTAAAAGACAATTGCAACTTTTTATCTCACAATTCTAACTTTTTTTCTCAGAATTGTGAGATAAAAAGTCGCAATTGTCTTTTAATTTGTTTTATTCCATGGCGGAAATAAACTTCCATAAAATAGGAAGTAGTTTTTTTAAATTTTAATAAAATGTATCACCTCTAGAGTAAAATACAGCTTAAATTAATTTTGATACAAAGATAATTTGTTTAAAAGACAGCGGTGAATTTATACAAAACAATTGTCAAAATAAAATGAATATGTCAAAATACTGTAAAATTAGCAAGTATTTTGTGTTTAAATTGTGAAGTGTAAGGACATGGTTTCCATGCTGAGCAGATCCAACAGCGTGTCCAAGTAAAGAAACATGCATTAAACCATTTTAATTGCTCTGAATGAGACACTCCTCAGACCTGTCCTGATTTTTTATTATGTTGAAGAGTATTACACGTTCACTAAAATGCAGTGTGGTTGACTAATGCATTTTTCATTTAGCCGTCTATCTTTCATCCGCAGTCCAAATAGCAGTCGATTGATTTCTCCAGGTGTCATGGTAACTCTGCTTGTTTAGATTGCAAATACTCTCATGGAGCAACTATCGTAAAAATCTCATAAACACAGAGATATGCAGAAACATGCCAGTCACTGAAAAAGTACGTTGCACCATGACTTAACTATTTTGTTGTAACAGAACAAGAATTGTGCAATAGTTCACAGGAAGACAAGGTTAAGTTAAGTCTCCATATTTAATTTTTTTTTTGATCCCACACATCCTGTAAACAATCTAAAGCTAAGCAAAGACTACACTGCTGTCTGTCTTGGTGCCAGTCGACTGGCTGAGTGATTACAAACAGTTGAGACACCACAGAGAAGCCATCCACACAATCTCACCCCTTTCATTTCAAAACTATATATACACATTGCAATACATAAAACATCATTCTCCTTTTGGAAACTGCTAGTGCATGAGCACATTCTGGGATGCAATCATCCGTCGTAGTCAGTCATTTGAGAAATCTTCATTGCAGAAGATCAAGGTCGTGGCACGTCGGGAAGCTTTTGTACGGGCAAGTTGGACCCCTTGTTCGAGGGACCCCATTCTTTGGGTTTGTTTGGAAAGGCTAAATCCCAGCTCCATCTTTATCCATTTGCTGACATCAGTTCACCTCCAGGCCTACTCCTGAGGCACCTTTGAAATATTGATAAAAAGTCTTATTTTCAGAATCCAAAGGCACAGGACATGGTGAGGGCTACACAGCGTAGCACTTTTAGCCCTCATATTTGAGAGTTGCCCTCATTGAGCATCACCAGCTCAAAAAAAATATTAACCACATGAAAAGCAAGTGCCTGGTCCGGGCTGTTAGGTCCTATGTATATTTAACTGAGCACATCTGCGCGTAACAGCACTTGAAATTCAAAGTGCTATCCAAATATGTGGTCATAAAATATAGATGATCTTGATTTTTCTTAACCGCAACGATTGATGTAATTGACGGACTTGGGTATATTTTATTAAGTGAATAATACAGTGCGGTTTAAGAAGTGATGAAAGATTTAGGAAATGATTTTGAATCTAGGCAATAGTGGTTAATTTGTTGCCAGCAAATATTCAGGAGGGATCAGAAGGATGCCAGGTTGTATTTAACTATTTTTAACTTATCTGCATTTATGCGGTCTTATGATGTTTATGCCTCATTTTGAATGAGAATGATTGACAGTAAATAATAACTTTTTAGACATTATGAACTCACTTTTTAACCGTTTAATCTTTTAAAGTGAAATATATCTTCAGAGCATGTTCAGACTCCTTAAAATATTTAACTTTAGGCCTGGAGATGTGCAGGAATCAACTAAACTCCTATCAAATTATAGTTATACAACTAAACTCTTGCTCATCACCTAGAGAAAATCACCTTTTGTTTCTCTGCACCCATACAGCTGTTGTAAACAAATGAAACCTTAAGAAGTCAGTGACTTATGAATCACACATACTGCCAAATTGCCCACTATTACCAAGAGAGGATTACAGGCACACAAGCTTCTGGGAGAAAGGATTACAATGCTGTAGTTGAAGTGGGATGACAGTATTGCACAAGGATTTCTAATAATAAATGACATCAACTTCATTTTTGTACAATATTCTCCTGTTTTTCCTTTTAAATCTCTGATGCTCACATATATTGTATATACGCAAAAAGACATTCAACGTTTGATTTTTTTACAATTACATCTAAGATTATTGCTTTAATGCATTTATATAACTAATTATTGAAAAATACAATAAAAATGACCCTTATGTGAATAAAAAGCACAAACTGAAGGACAATTTTTTCAGGAAAAAATCATATATATTTGTGATTCATTTCATTAATCACTATATCGTAGTTGATTTGATTACAGTTCAGTCGACAGCACTAATAACACTTTTTCTCTATCTGTTCTGTTTTCAGCATACGAGCCAGATGACGATGTCGGTGTCCAAGAGTCGATCGCAGGGGAGGAGGAAGGCGAAAATGAAATGCAGACAGAGGAGGAGAATTCTGAGAGGCCCACTTCCAAGGACAAAGAAGACAAAGACACAGACAACAAAAGCAGCTACAGCTTCCAGAACTCTCCGGTCAGTGTCCTGTCCAACCAGGAGGTTGAGCTGGAATCCCGTCTGAGCGATGGCAGTGACAGACTGTCTGACTTTAAGACCTCGCCACCAGGAAGTCAGAAGGACACAGAGAGCCAGAGCTCAAAAGTGAAGGATGACATGCACAGTAGCCTGGAGAAAATGAGGGCTGCCTATGCCAACTTTCTTTCAGACTCCTACTGGTCAAAGATTGGACTAGATTTGAAGGTTGCGAACACTGGCAGCAAAGCAAACTGTGACAGCACCAACGGGAGCACCAAGAGCGAGTTTGACTGGCACCAGGACGCACTTTCAAAAACCCTGCAGCAAACGCTGTCCCCGAAACCTGTGTCAAAGCCTAATCTATTCAGCTCTGTCCACCTGTACAGGCAAAGTAGCAAAGCGTGCGGTGCGGTCTTTACGGGAGCGAGCCGCTTCCGCTGCAAAGACTGCAGTGCAGCGTATGACACCCTGGTGGAGTTGACGGTACACATGAACAAGAGTGGCCACTACCAGGATGACAACCACAGCAGGCAAAGCATCGCCTCCACTTCATCATCCAAGAACCGGAAGAGGAACCTTCAAGACATGGAGGGCAAGGAAGATGCACAAAAGGTGCTGAAGTGCATGTTCTGTGGCCACTCTTTCGATTCCCTACAAGACCTAAGCGTCCACATGATCAAAACGAAGCATTACCAGAAAGTGCCTTTGAAAGAACCTATTCCAGTAATCACTCCAAAATTAGTCCCACCAGCAAAGAAACGTGCATTTGAAGCCACGAGGCCTTGTTCGCCTGACTCCACCACAGGGGTCTCAGGTTACAGTGAGGCACAAAGATCGTCCGGCCTCGCCAACGCTCCCAACAACCGCTATGGCTATCAGAACGGTGCTAGTTACACATGGCAGTTTGAGACATGCAAATCTCAGATCCTCAAGTGCATGGAGTGCGGAAGCTCCCACGACACGCTCCAGCAGCTTACCACTCACATGATGGTCACCGGCCACTTCATTAAAGTGACAAATTCAGCCTCCAAGAAAGGCAAACAACTAGCCCTGGATCCTCTAGCAATAGAGAAAATGCAGACACTTGCTGAACCAACAGTGAACGAACTTGAAGGAGAAAAGGTTTCTCCGAAAAGCACAGCATCTGGTGACTCTGAGAGGGCCACTCCGAGGGATATGTCACCAGACAAAGCTGAGAAAAATGGAGACAAGGACGACAAACAAGACGAGGAGGACCGGAAGTCCACCGAAGCCAGTTTCAAGTATCCGTACTTGCGAGAAGAAGACCTTGAGCAGGGGTCCAGCGGAGGCGGTGACATTCTCAAGTCTTTAGCAAATACGGTGGCTTCGGCAATCAATAAAGCTCAAACAGGGACCCCCAGCTGGAGCGCTTATCCCAGCATTCATGCGGCATACCAGCTGTCAGGGGTGATCAAGACTGCCTCCTTTTCCTCTTCTCCTCCCATCCAGCTCAAGCAGAATCTCAACCACAAGCACAGACCCATCGCACCCAAGGGGAAGTTCTATCAGGGACTTCGGGGACTTGAAAGTTTCCAGGGACATCACAATTCGGACATCAAAAAGGAGAGGGGTGGCGCATCTGACGGCAAAGAGAGCCAGAGCAGTAGGTTTGATCTGGTGGAGAACGATGACAGTGATTGTCAAGATGATTCCTCCTCCTCTTCAAAGCTAGATGCAGACTGTGTAAGCGAAGAGAATGACACAATCAAAGGGAAGTTGAGCCCAGCTTTCTCTGACAGAGGGAACCCGTCACCTAGCCCCCCTGCCAGCAATGGGCACAGCAGTTCTTCAGAGCTTGTCAGCGACTCCCAGGAAGTCCTTAACATAAACCCTCTAAGCGCACTACAGTCTGTCTTGAACAATCATTTGGGTAAAGCAAACAAGCCCAGGCCCGAAAGCTTCCTCTCCCATCGCACACAATCCATTTTTTCAGAACTGAGTAGGGGTTTAGAGAAACCAGCTTCAGCACTCTCCGCATCTGCTGCCATCAGGGCCAGCAATAGCTTCATGTACACAAATGACGACCAGCCAATAGACTTGACGAAATACAAACACAACAAAGCAAACTCTTCCCTCTTACTGCAGTCCTCCACTCCAGTGCCCCAGAAACATGCTCTCTCTGACATTGCTGACATGGTGAAGGTTCTTCCAAAAGCCACAACCCCAAAGCCCTCAATGCCAGCGAGAGTGCCTGCCATGAAGCTGGAGACGGACGTGCGGCGATTCGAAGACGTCTCCAGCGAGATGTACTCGGTTCACAAGCGTAAAGGTCGACAGTCCAACTGGAACCCCCAGCATCTGCTCATACTTCAAGCCCAGTTCGCCTCCAGCCTATTTCAGACCTCTGAGGGCAAGTATCTCCTCTCAGACCTCGGCCCTCAGGAGAGGATGCACATCTCCAAGTTCACCGGGCTTTCCATGACCACCATCAGCCACTGGCTCGCCAACGTGAAGTACCAGCTTAGAAAAACGGGAGGGACCAAGTTTTTGAAGAACATGGACACTGGCCATCCGGTTTTCTACTGCAATGACTGTGCATCGCAATTCAGAACGCCCTCTGCGTTTATATCCCATCTTGAGAACCACCTGGGTTTCCAAATCAAGGACATGAACAAACTACCCATAGAACACGCGACTAAAGTAACAGAGCCCGAACTTTCAAAGGCGCTCAATGTCCGGCCGACAGATTCTTCTCAGATCACAGAAGAGGAATCTGACTCAAAGTTCAAATGCAAGCTCTGCAGTCGGACATTTGCCAGCAATCACGCGGTCAAACTTCACTTAAGTAAAACTCACAGTAAATCCCCTGAGAATCATTCACAGTTTGTGGAAATGGACAAAGAGTAGCTTTGTTGGTTTTTACTACTTGTAGTTATCTTGTTGGTAAATAACTGTAATTGCTCTGCTTTTATAAAACACGGGTCAAATTGTCTACTTTTTGTTTTTCCCTTTTTTCTTTCCATAATGTTTCAAGTAGCATTACGTAGAATGCTTCAACTTCAGAATCAACATTTCATCACATTGAGGACTAAATGGACACACTGGCTGGGTTAGAATGAAGTGTACTGTTAGAAAATAAATAATCATAAAAAGATTAAGAATACATTGACGTAAGTCTTTGCACCCTGTTCAAATGCACCACCAGTAATGAAATGTATTACTGCTTGAGACATAAATGCTGATGTTTGCATGCAATAGCTCTGGCTATGACTACTATTTATTTGTATGATATGGCAAGTTTTAACTGTATTACGTTTAACAACAAATTGATCGATGCATTAACTGTAATTTGCAGATCTGATCATGCACTTGTGTGAACACACGGGTGGTCAGACAGGTGGTCAGACAGGTAGCCAGACACACATTAAAAACATTTACTGAAATGTACAGTATATTTGCTCTGTAAAATGTTTGTGTCGCAACGATAGAACAGAAAAGCACTTTAATAAAAGTTTAATCACGTTTAGGCGCAGATTCAGTGTGTGGGCTTACAGATTTGGACAGGTTTGACACGAGGAAGTCTCACATTAATGTATATTTAGCATTGCAGAAAAAAAAGTGTCTCATCGGAAAATGCTTAGTGAGACAAAAGAACACTGCACCTTTTATACCAATACAAATAAAGCATTAACATTTTCTAACTGTCTATAAGTCTTCACTTCAAATCCATTCATATTTTCTTATCACTGACTAGAATTGTAAATCACATTGTTTTGAAATATTTCTTCAGTATGTTCTAGGGAATTGTTTTGATTATACTTACCATGTAGGGGAGACTGGGGCTAGTTGTCACAAGGTCTCAGTAACTATAAAGTTCAATTACACAAATGTGTTTTACTTTTTATTTTACTTTGGAATTCTGTACTTCAAAGTAAATTATTTTTTGATTAGTGAACAAGTGAACATAATGAAACAGGTAGATTTCTACTAAAGGCTGAGCTGTGTACAGTTTTTTTTTAATGTTACAAATTTACACAATATTTAAGTACAGTATGTTTTTGCTCTTTTGTGAATGTTAAGTAAGCCTTTCAAAGAATATTTAAAGGGATAGTTCACGCAAAATGAAAATTCTGTCATCATTTACTCACCCTCAAATTGTTCCAAACCTGTATACATTTCTTTGCTCTGAAGATATTTGGAAGAATGTTTGTAACCAAGCAGATCTCGCCCCCCCATTGACTACCATAGTAGGAAAAAAAAATACTATGGTAGTCAATGGGGGATGAGATCTGCTTGGTTACAAACATTCTTCCAAATATCTTCCTTTGTGTTCAGCAGAACAAAGAAATTCATACAGGTTTGGAACAACTTAAAGGGGAGTAAATGATGACAGATACATATATTAAAAAAAAAAAAATAAATAAAAAAAAATGGTGTTTTGAATGAACTTTTCAGGGAAATTGTGGAATTTTTCATCATTTTTGTAGCCAAGACTACATAATTTGAAAAAATACTCACTGGAGTAAAAAAAAAGAAAAAGGTAACTAGCTCCAATCTCACCTATAACATTTGACCCTGATGATGTCACTCTGATCTTGAGAATCGCATATATACGTTACACCTAAGCATCTTCCCATAGTACCGAAACGATGAAAAATGATAATTGCCCTCCGAACTCTCAACATTTTATGCGTTTTCCTTCTTTTTTCAGCAATCAAGCCACCAATTACCACTCCCCATCGTATCTGTTTTATAACAGGAAAGTGACATTTGATAGTAAATGGGAGAAAGCACCTGGTGATTTGCGCATCCTGACACCGTCGTGCCCTCCATTGTTGGAAATGAGCAGGCAATCACGATAGCTCATCAGATGACTCCTAATGCAGTTAAAGTATTCCGCAATAATTCCTCCTTGCATTTATAATTACAGCCATAGAGCTCACACCTCAGTGCACAGATTAAAGCCATAAATTATTTAGCGCCTTGCCTCACCGATGGATTCCTGATTCCCTCCGTTGAGCCATTATGCTTCAGAATACCAACTTCCTTTAAATGGAAGCCTGAGGATGATTTAAGATAGGCTGAACAATATGACAAAACGAACGCAATATTCCGGTCATTTGTGTTTCTTAATTAAAATTGAGAGTGTGCCTCTGAAGTGTCTCGTCAAATGAAAGCGTGCCACGGCCGCGGTAACTCACAATTGAGTCATTTAGCCTTTGCGGTTAATGGTGAAATTTGAAATGACCCTGCCACTGGATGGGCACGTGTGACGGGGGAACATTTGAAATGGTTTTCGAGGTAGCCGCTCAATGTCAGAGATTCACATTAGGGCCCTGGATCCTTTTCGTCATTGTAATCAGGGGGAGGAAATTAGCTGTTTCTAATATTAATTCAGAACAATAATTCAAAGTCATTTGAGATTTATTGCCACATTAAAGGCGAGCTCCAATCGGATACACAATCAGGGGTTTAAACAACCCCGCAATTAATTCACTTTTGTCTCTTATGTTTATACGGGATGGCGGTGAAAGAATAAAAGCAACACCGCATGCTAAAAGAACAATAGGATGAGAGTAAATGAACAAGCGTTTATGGTGATTATTACATTATTGTCTTGATAAATATTGCTGGGCAATTACCAAAGGCAATTTTTTAAGATCTGGGATGTGTCTCATTTCACTCCCTAGTATGATGTAAATATTGTGAACACAAATTTGATCATTATTGATGACTTAAAGGGTTAGTTCACCCAAAAATGAAAATTGTGTCATTTATTACTCGCCCTCATGTCTTTGCACACCCGTAAGACCTTCGTTCATCTTCAGAACACAAATTAAGATATTTTTGATGAAATCAGGGGATGAAATGAAAATGCTCAGTGAGGCCTGCATTGACAGCAAGATAATTAAAAGATCATTTTGTTAAAAGATCAAAAGTTATTTTGTTTTTTTGGCACACAAAAAGTATTCTCGTCGCTTTATAATATTAAGGTTGAACCACTGTACTCACATGAACTGATTTAAATATGTTTCTAGTACCTTTTTGGACATCTGAAAGTGTTAATTGTCTTGTTGGCAATGCAGGCCTCACTGAGCCATCGGATTTCATCAAAAATATCTTAGTGTTCTGAAGATGAACGCAGGTCTTACGGGTGTAGAATGACATGAGGGTGAGTAATTAATGACATAATTTCATTTTTGGGTGAACTAACCCTTTAAAGGACTTTTTTTTCTTCAGTATAACACTAAAGAAGATTTTTAGCTGAAACTGTGGCCCTCTGTGATTCATATAATGGAAGTCAATGGGTGCCGTCACTTTGAGAATAAAAAAAAAAAAACATATGCAGACAAAACAAAATGAATACCCGCAGCTTCTGAGGTCTTAAGAAGCAAAACGATCGGCCTATTCAAGAAACTGAACAGTATTTACAACATTTTTACCTCTAATCCACAGCTTTGGCAAACTATAACTAGAATTAGAGGTAAAAACTGTGTAAATAATGTTCAGTTTGTTGTATAGGCCGATCGTTTCGCTTCTTAAGACCTCATTGTATCGTCAGGAGTGGCGGGTATTCATTTTGTTTTGTCTGCATGTGTTTTCAAAAGGCTCTACACAATCCCAGCCGAGGAATAATGGTCTTATCTAGCGAAACAATAGGCCATTTTCTAAAAAACAAAAAATAAAAATGTATATACTTCTTAACCAGAAATGCTCATCACTGAAACTGACATTTGGACCTTCAACCCGTTGGTCCCCATTGAAGTCCACAATATGGAGAACAATCCTGGAATGTTTTCCTCAAAAATCTTAATTTCTTTTCGACTGAAGAAGGAAAGACATAAACATCTTGGATTCATTTGAATTCTGAAGTGAACTAATCCTTTAAGAAATGTACAGTAAGATAGCAACATTTCTGGAGCGATTTTAAATAGGACTGCATAAGAAGTGCATACTTGATACTAAACTAGTGAGCGTATTGAGACACACCCTTGGTTATCATCTTCCACATCACTGAATGCTTTTGGACCCCTGCATTCTGTCATTTTAAAGTCTTAGTCATTTAGAAGGAAGATTTCGGGGGGAAAAAAACATCTACATAGAGCTTCCCCCTGAATGCCTAATCTAGCAAATGTGCTTGTACCGTTTTCTCCAGCCCATGTGGATCATCTTGTCAGACAGCCACTTGAGAAGTGTCAGTCCTCTGCCTAATTAAGTCACAGCGGTGGAAAAGGGCCGTGTGCATCCAGACACTGATTTTAAACCGCACAGAAATAAAGCATTTTAAGCGCACTAACTGGACTGAAAATAAACTCAAATTTGTGGGCAAAAATGTCAGAGAGTCGTTAAGTGTCACATGTCAAATGAACAGCAAAATAATGGGGGACCCTGGAGTGAAATGTTCAGAAAATGACTTGTGTTGGAACATTTTCACAGTTTTTTTTAACTCTAAGAGACGGGTTAAAAAGTGGGCACGTCGTTTAACCTGGGACATCAATTATTTATGAATTAGATCGCGAATTTATATCAAAAAGTTTTATTCGCGGAGTATGGCGGAGAATATCTCTGGATAATATTATAGTCAAGTCACCGTTATTTATATAGTGCTTTATACAATTCAGATCATTTCAAAACAGCTTTACAGTGATAAAAAGGAAAATAATTATTCAACAATGACAGATTTGATTTCTGCTGTAAAGCAGCTCTAAAAACACAATAGTAAACAGTAATTTTTCAGTTAAAATTAATTCAGTGTTGATTCAGTTTGGTTAAAGTTCATCTATTAAGGAGCGAGTTTAATTCATCTATAAAGCAGCTCTGGAGAAAACAGTGATGTCATTATCAGCTCAGTTCAGTTCTCATCCGATATTATAGACGTCCTTAAAATCAAATATTGATTTTTGAAATATTATCTTGTCTCACCAAGAACTTTAACCAGTGTTAGGGAAAGTACTGCATTTCAATATTGCATTACTCCACTAAAGAACTATTTTCATTACTCAATTACATTTTTATGGAAAGTAATGTGTTGTTTTCATTTTGTGTTACTTTTTCTTATCTGGGTTGGGCTTGCGCGTTTGATTTAAAAATAAATATATAAAGTAAGGCTGGAGGAAATGCAAATTCACACCTGTACAGTAGAGGGCGCAGCTCAAACAAACCTTTCACCTGTGCTGCCATTCTGTGGTGCGTTTCCCGAACAACGATGTAACTCACTGCTGAACTACCATAGTACGATGCATCGTTGAAAAAATCAACTAGCTAGTCATGACTGTTTCCCGAAACCTTATTGTCGCAAACTTGTCGTTCAACCACGTTGGTGAATGACGTCACACAGGTGGTGGAGTAATAACTTCTTTAAATGAATCCATCTGAGATCGAATTAATGCTAGATTTTTTACTATAAATTATGGACATGGCATTAGAGGACTAATTCTCACTTTCCTCAGTTATTTTGCTTCATTTCCAGATTCAATCAAATGCTTGTTCTTACGTACTAGAGCACGTACGCACATGTGCACTCTCCAAAAATGGTGCTTTAAATCTCTTGACAAACTAAAATGTATAAATCACATTTGTATATTCGAAATAAAAGATATACATTGTACTTAAAGGGTTAGTTCACCCAAAAATGAAAATTATGTCATGAATGACTCACCCTCATGTCGTTTCAAACCCGTAAGACCTCCGTTCATCTTCGGAACACAGTTTAAGATATTTTAGATTTAGTCCGAGAGCTTTCTGTCCCTCCATTGAAAGTGTATGTACGGTAGACTGTCCATGTCCAGAAAGGTAATAAAAACATCATCAAAGTAGTCCATGTGACATCAGAGGGTTAGTTAGAATTTGTTGAAGCATCGAAAATACATTTTGGTCCAAAAATAACAAAAACTACGACTTTATTCAGAATTGTATTCTCTTCTGGAATCCTTTCCATTGAATTGATTCCATTGAATTGATTTCATTGAACTGATTCCATTGAATCCTTTCATCTGTCGGCGTTAGTAATGCACTTTTACGTCGCAGTGGTTGTTTTTGGCGATTAGGACATCCGCAACATTTTGAAGCAACGAAAATACATTTTGGTCCAAAAATAACAAAAACTACGACTTTATTCAGCATTGTATTCTCTTCCGGGTCTGTTGTCAATCCGCGTTCACGACTCCGCTTCTTCTTCTTCTTCGTTCCTGTTTTACGGCGGTTGGCATCCAGCTTATTGGTGCATTACCGCCCCCTTCTGCTCCGGAGTGTGGTTCACGACTCCGCAGTGACGCTGCTGACGTGTTATCCGGTGCGCCCGAGCTTCGTTTACAGTCTGAGGGAGACGCACGCTGTATTCAAGCTATTCTACATTGTTTGTATTTTGGTATTGCTATATTGTAAAATGGTGCGTAAGTGTGCATGTCGCGGATGTCCTAATCGCCAAAAACAACCACGGCGACGTAAAAGTGCATTACCAACGCCGACAGATGAAAGGATTCAATGGAATCAATTCAATGGAATCAGTTCAATGGAATCAATTCAATGGAAAGGATTCCGGAAGAGAAGACAATGCTGAATAAAGTCGTAGTTTTTGTTATTTTTGGACCAAAATGTATTATCAATGCTTCAACAAATTCTAACTAACACTCTGATGTCACATGGACTACTTTGATGATGTTTTTATTACCTTTCTGGACATGGACAGTCTACCGTACAAACATTTTCAATGGAGGGACAGAAAGCTCTCGGACTAAACCTAAAATATCTTAAACTGTGTTCCGAAGATGAACGGAGGTCTTACGGGTTTGGAACGACATGAGGGTGCGTTATCATGCATTGGTGTGGGCGATAATAGTTCAACGCTATCTCATGACCAATTCGTACGTATTTTACTAGTGAGGTTGTACGAATTCATCTGATTTGTCTAAACCCCAGTGACGGGTATAGGGGAAAGGTTAGGGCTAAGTCATTCGTACGAATTCATATGAATTTGGCAACTCAAAAAACGTACTGACTCGTACAAGTGAGGTCGTACGAATTAACCATCTCGTAAAATACATACGAATTGCTGTGAGATTGGGTTGTATAGTTAGGTTATCATTGTAATTATTGTTCTTGGTGTGAACAAGCCTTTAGCGATTTAAATTAGACTCACTCAGTCATCGTTCAGAGCCGTTACTGACTCCCTCACAGTCATATTTCAGTGATATTTGGGGCCTAGTCGCACACAATGGCATATTTATCATTTTAGGTTTCAGAAGGGTGCTCGCAAGCTCCTCCTTTGCGGTCGATATTCGCCCTTGATGGGCACTTTTGCCAAGCCCGTGTGGTGAGAAATCCCACCCGGGAATCGGGTCTTCTTTAGGACCCTGAGTGATCCCATTGGTTTAACAGACTTTTAATGGGTAGTATTTTTAGCACCTGATTATAATTCCTGCAAAATCATGTTATGATTTATACTGTTTAAAATGCATTATAATGACCATTAATGTCTTTTAAATTACATCGTTCATATACTATATAACTGAAGCTATAGGTTGTGATTTCAAGCATTTCTCATTCTTACTGTTTTTTAGTTAGCTTATGTACTAGCATAGCATACATCTACCTGATTAGCCTGCTATCTTAGTTTATATTATATTAGGTATGTTTTTTGCTTCCAATATCTGTTTCCAGTTTGTTTAATTATGCAATACATAGGCATTCATTTTATTTCAAGCATGTTGTTTGTGCACTTAATGTAATTAACATCATACAATAGTGAAACTGATAGTTATAATTAGTCAAGACATCACAATAACGGCTCGATTTCTCATACCCAACAGTCAAAGTGGCGTTACATCACGAAAGTGTGGACATTCGTAATAAACAGCGCAACAGTTACTGTTTCGTAGTGTAGATCCGTGACTGATTTTATTAATTGCAATGTTTTTACATGCTGTTTGTGAACATGGAAACATACTGACAACCATGTTAAACATAACTCTGCATGCTCTTATACCCATATGGAAACGAGCGGTCAAGTCGTAACTTCCTCTTAGACTTTGCAGGTAACGTTATATGCATGCAGTCTGTATAGGGAGGGAGGGTTTGGGTTGGGCATATGGGCTGTGTTTCGAGCTTTGGGTCAGTGAACCCTGGCTATGTTTACAGGATGAGGGGGAAGGCTGAATCCTGATGGAGTCACAGCTAATTCATATCTCCATGAGTGACAGATAACCTGGGGGCTACCGGCCTGACAGCAGGACCCATTACATCCTCCTGGCTTGCATGCTCACAGATGGCCTGCACGTGACTGCTGGAGTTGGCACACACACTCGCTCATGCACGTATTAGCTCAGATATACACATGCCAATAGACAAGACTGTCAAAATAGATTGAGATGTAGCAACAACAGTAACCTGAGGCCTTTTGGGGCTCCATTTAATGGAAACACATAACTGATGTTCCATTTTTCCACTGTCAGCAATAGGAACGCTGCTGATAAAGGCAATTCATAACCAATAGATGCACGCTCACATTTATACAGCACTGACATGCTTTATTCACATACATATCACACTCTACATCACTCTTACATCACATATAGCTGCTGATATACTGCTCGAGAGTGTTCAGAGAAAGTAGAAAGAGGAGAAAAATGGACTTGAAATGAGAGAGAAATGAATGGGAAAAATCACAGTGCTCAACATGGTGGTTTTTGGCAGTCATTAGTCATTTCTCAACAATGTACATGAATGTTAGCTGGCCAAACTTTGAAAAAAAATTTTAGGGTCATTGACGAATAAGGTTTTTAAAAGTGTAAACAAAACATTTCGGTTTTACCGAATTACACTTTTGGTTATACCGAATGACAATATTTTCAAACAAACCTAACAGGCTGATATCTAGCTAGCTAGCAAAAGGACAATCAAACATTTTATATTTAGTACATGTTTTTAAAATATTATAACATTTTCCATGTTTTATAGCGGTTGCACCGAATTACCTGATGTTTCGGGACATGCGTATGAGCGAATGAAAACATGAATTTTTCAAATAGTTAAGAGAGAGTTAGTTTCTTTGCTTCACGATCATGTGGTCCTGTGCAGGTGTCTGAATGATGTCACATCCTGTCACATGATATTGAACGCATGACTTGATCCAAAATGGTCCCTTTACATTGGTTACTCCGAATGACATCAATGAAATTCATTTTTCTGGACATTCTTTCTCATAACAAAGCAACGACTTCCACACATAATTTTAATACTATTTTACACTATGTTGATATATGATGTTATAAAATCATGCCAGAATAAAAAAATATACATTTATTACATTTTAAGATGTTTTAATCACTAATGAAATGGCTATATTGTCCTTTGGACAGTTAAACCGAATGACACTTTAAAATCTTTAAAATACCTTTATATATAATATAATAATATAATTAAAATATAATTAAAACCTTTTGAATTCAATAAAAGAGATCTAGTTGTACTACTTTACAAACTTTGGATGGCATATCTTTGTTTGTTTTTTTTATTATTAAGGCCTTTGGACAAAAAAATTACCCGTCATGTCATTGACCCTGTTGTTGGTGTTAATTTTTTGAAAGTATTGCACAAAAAAAAAAAAAAAAAAAAACACAGACATCATATATATTTAAAAAAATGTATTTTGCATTTAATAAAATAAAACAAAAAACATTTTTTTAAGATTTTTTTTCCATTTTAAAGATTTTATTTTTGCCATGAAACACCCACCACATTATATATATATATATATATATATATATATATATATATATATATATATATATATATATATATATATATATATATATATCTTTATTTGTTGATGGGTTATTTATACTGACACATTTTATAAAAAAAAAATATTTAATATAATTTAATATATTTTGAGTTTCATTGTATTTAATCTCAAATTCAAATTATAACTGCATCCTGTTGGCCTCTTTCCTAAATTCATAATAACAAGCAGCGGCCACCACATCGCAACAAGCCACAATCCACTCAGAACACTTCAGCAACCACATAACAACACCCTAGCAACCACCCACAACATCTTAGCATCATGGTGAGGAACATTCCATGCACAAACCCTGCATGTTTTCTTCAAAACATGTAAAAACTGACATTACTTAGTAAGCTTGCCAAACTCTTTTGGAGATTTTGGTCTTTCCCCCTTCAAGCAGACAGAAGCTGCACTCGGCTGAAAATAGCTGTCCGAGGGTGTTGGCAAGATTGCCGCTGACTGTTCTGAATTGCTTTGGGATGGTATCTGCTCCTAACACAATTCCCATACAATCGTCCTACAATGCCGGGTATGGTTGTGTTGGGAGTGCGCACGGGGGTGGGACGGCTGTCTGTGGCAATAGGCCACGTTCGGCACATTTCTGCTTTGCTAGCCAAGAACAGCTGGGGCGAGCGGTCGGACCGTCGTCAGGAATCAGCATGGCAGCCGTGATTGTGCTGACGCCGGCAGAGGGCCTGGCCAGGAGATCAGTGCCCAATGAAAATGTGTGATTTGTTGCTTTTAGATTTCGGTGATGTCAGCTCCAATTTGAAGCAGCTCTCTGGCCCTCCGGGCTAGTCGCTGTGACACAACCACGAGACATACTGATGAAGCGCTGGCAATCGGGACCCAGTTCTTTCATCCAGGCCATAATGGAGGCCTAAACCGTTGCACACTCTCTCATTCGGATGTGCTATTGGCATTCACTCACCTTCGAAGAGAAAAATTAAAGGGTGTCATTGACCCCATACATCTCTATGCAGTGTAGAAGTGGCTCGTGATAAGCGCGGCTTGATTAAAGTTTTTCACTCGCGTGCAAACACACAGTCTCTATTGAAATACAAGTAGTAAATTGATCAAAAACAATAAATCACATGACATAACATTCAGAACTAGATACACTCTAATCGATTGTGATTGAATAACAACAAAGTCATGTTTTATATTGATACAAAAAGAATCATCAGCTCAAGTCAGTTGAGAAATTTAAATTAAAAGATCAAAAATGCATTCATCAAAATGTTTAAAACATTAAATGCATAGCAACTGGAATGGAACACTGTGAAATAACTACTAAACAAGATTCATCAAATCTCTTTTCTTTTTGCAAGATATGTTTCTCTTGCAGCCGAATCAGTGCTGAGTTTTCAGTCCCACTTTATATTAAAGGGCTATTTCACCCAAAAATGAAAATTATCCCAAGCTTCACTCACCCTCAATCCATCCTATAGGTGTATATAACTTTCTATAGGCCATCCTATAGGTGTATATGACTTTCTTCTTTCAGACAAACACATTCGCAGTTATATTAATAAGTATCCTGGCTCTTCCGAGCTTTATAATGGTAATGAATAGATTTTGAAGCCCAAAAAAGTGCATCCATCCATCATAAAAGTAATCCATACGACTCCAAGGGGTTAAAAAAGGCCTTCTGAGGCAAAGCGATGGGTCTTTGTAGGAAAAATATCTCGACTTGCGTAGGAAAAAATAGGAAAAATAACTCGACTTGTGTATGGCTGTTGCCCGAAGCCAGTGATTACAGTTTATAAAGTTATAAATATGGACATTTTTCTTAAAGGAGACATCGGATGCAAAACTCACTTTTACATGTTGTTTGGACATAAATGTGTGTTGGCAGTGCGTGTACACAACCACCCTATAATGATAAAAATCCACCCAGTGCTTTATCGTAAGCACTTTGTCAGATCAAGGCGTTCACAGATTCTTGGCAAAGTGACGTAAATTTGCAAGTGACTGTTGACGGACACTGCTGTTTTAGCATAGACCCGCCCTGAGTGAGCTGTAAACAGTCCGCCACTGTTTTCGACGCCGCACAGGTGTAGACAAGAATGTCTCCTAAGCGACTGAGGTGTTTTGTTATTATATATAAGAATGAACATAGCAGTCGTCCTTTACCAACACGTCTGTTGGAGTTTGTTGGATCAGGACGCAGCTTCTGAAATGAGACGCAGCTAGTGTGATACCCCTGTCGGCGTCAGTTGCCATTGGTCGTAATTTGTTTTCATCTGACTTAACATGTTTAATCGGCGTTTGTTGGGTTGGGGAATGTCTGAGCAGTGTGGTATGATTTTCAAAAAAACTGACATAATCTGACCTGGCCACAAACCGTTGCAATGACGATGAGGCAAGTCCCTTGCAAAGACAGCGGTTTGATCGCGCCGGCATCTCAACAAAGCACTGCAAACTTGACATTGCAGCTTGTCCATAATCAAAATAATACAGTTGAACAAACATGCATTAAGGTGATTGTCTTATTACAAACTGTGTACATTTTATGTAAAGATAACATGGTAACACTACAGTAAGGTATATAAAGGTGTTAGTAAATGACTAACAAGTAATTTTCAAATGTATTTTAATCCTTTTTGAGCATTTATAACTGCATAAATAAGAATGGTGTGTTCAGTGCCAAATAGTGTTTACAGCCCGCTCATGGAAGATAGGGGTTTGGGTGAACAGTAGCTCATTATCATTTACAAACCCGATTCAAAAAAAGTTGGGACACTGTACAAATTGTGAATAAAAAAGGAATGCAATAATTTACAAATCTCATAAACTTATATTTTATTCACAATAGAATATAGATAACATATCAAATGTTGAAAGAGAGACATTTTGAAATGTCATGCCAAATATTGGCTCATTTTGGATTTCATGAGAGCTACACATTCCAAAAAAGTTGGGACAGGTAGCAATAAGAAGCTGGAAAAGTTAAATGTACATATAAGGAACAGCTGGAGGACCAATTTGCAACTTATTAGGTCAATTGGCAACATGATTGGGTATAAAAAGAGTCTCTCAGAAGTCAAGATGGGCAGAGGATCACCAATTCCCCCAATGCTGCGGCGAAAAATAGTGGAGCAATATCAGAAAGGAGTTTCTCAGAGAAAAATTGCAAAGAGTTTGAAGTTATCATCATCTACAGTGCATAAAATCATCCAAAGTTTCAGAGAATCTGGAACAATCTCTGTGCGTAAGGGTCAAGGCCGGAAAACCATACTGGATGCCCGTGATCTTCGGGCCCTTAGACGGCACTGCATCACATACAGGAATGCTACTGTAATGGAAATCACAACATGGGCTCAGGAATACTTCCAGAAAACATTGTCGGTGAACACAATCCACCGTGCCATTCGCCATTGCCGGCTAAAACTCTATAGGTCAAAAAAGAAGCCATATCTAAACATGATCCAGAAGCGCAGGCGTTTTCTCTGGGCCAAGGCTCATTTAAAATGGACTGTGGCAAAGTGGAAAACTGTTCTGTGGTCAGACGAATCAAAATTTGAAGTTCTTTTTGGAAAACTGGGACGCCATGTCATCCGGACTAAAGAGGACAAGGACAACCCAAGTTGTTATCAGCGCTCAGTTCAGAAGCCTGCATCTCTGATGGTATGGGGTTGCATGAGTGCGTGTGGCATGGGCAGCTTACACATCTGGAAAGGCACCATCAATGCTGAAAGGTATATCCAAGTTCTAGAACAACATATGCTCCCATCCAGACGTCGTCTCTTTCAGGGAAGACCTTGCGTTTTCCAACATGACAATGCCAGACCACATACTGCATCAATTACAACATCATGGCTGCATAGAAGAAGGATCCGGGTACTGAAATGGCCAGCCTGCAGTCCAGATCTTTCACCCATAGAAAACATTTGGTGCATCATAAAGAGGAAGATGCGACAAAGAAGACCTAAGACAGTTGAGTAACTAGAAGCCTGTATTAGACAAGAATGGGACAACATTCCTATTCCTAAACTTGAGCAACTTGTCTCCTCAGTCCCCAGACGTTTGCAGACTGTTATAAAAAGAAGAGGGGATGCCACACAGTGGTAAACATGGCCTTGTCCTAACTTTTTTGCCATGAAATTAAAATCAACTTATTTTTCTTATTTTTCCCCTAGCGTCATATGGATTACATTTATGATGGATGGATGCGCTTTTTTGGGCTTTGAAATCCGTCCCATTTTAGCCCCTTAAAGTCTCCCTGTCATGAAAATCAAGTTTTTAATGTTGTTTATATGTCTATGTGGTGTTTTTAATGCGCTTTAAGACAAACCATGTGCAAATTAATAAGTCATTGCTGAGTATTTTCTCCTTAAAATGCAGTGAACCAAAGAGAGTCTCAAAAACGTGGTTTGAAATTGCTGGTGTTTGTGACGTCACAAACTGCCTTGTAACCAATCACGTCAACGTGTGATAGTCAACGAGTGGATTTCTGAGCTGGTGTGAGTGGGGGCGGGCCTAATTTGCTTATTCATAGAACCGTGTGTACTAAATGAGGCAAGGGTGTAGAGTTACATTCAAGCTAAGGCATGAAGAATTTTTTTTCCAAGGAAAAAACATTTTAATATGTCATTTTGGTGATTAAAGATGAGTTTTAAGGGATAAAATGATTGACTACAGGGGGACTTTAAATTCAAATTTGATTTATAATTATATGCATTCTGTTTGCCTCTCTCCTCCTAAAATTCAGGAATTGAATTGGAATTTAAAGTCGCTCTCAGTTAAATTCTCAATAGCGAACCGAATAGCGATGCTAATAAAACAAGGTTTGCTACATCAACCTGTCAATCATACAAAATGTTGAAACACCTGGTTTGATCAAGCCTCTTTAAATTCACTAAAGCAGTGATACAATTAAAATTCCATGTTACACATTGTTTCATATGGTGCATATTGATATAGAGCTACAGTAATCTCCATTGATGGGTAACACTTGAGTTGCTCAGAGTCTACAATCACTCTTTTTGGAAGAGCGACACTCCATCTATCCTTGAAAGCACGGCTGTCTCTCCTCCGCGCTTCTCTCTATCGCTGACTGTGCAACACTCTATTTCAGCCGGCCTTTTGAAAAGGTGACTGGAAGTGAGTGACGCTTTGCTAAAACCTTTCAAACGTTCTCGTGCAGGTAAAAAGGAAACGTAGACGCTGCTCAATCATTGAGCATGTCTTTCTGGGCCGACCCAGCGTCAAACATAGAAATGAAAGAGAATGAATATTTAAAGACAACCATTACAAGTTGAGCTTGCCACAAGGAAGACAGAGAAATGGAAAGGAAAAAAGGAAAATAGCAACTGCCCTGAAAATTATGACGCTGTCTGTTGGTCTGAGGTACACGGTATGATGGAGAGCTGTTCCAGATATTGCTGTACGCCAAAGAGCTATTTAAAGTGCGAGAGTTCCTTTACCTGAAACTTTTATAAAGCGAGGTTTCAGATTGTCATCTCTGTCAGTTTTGTTTTTCAAACACGTCGTCTATAGTTAAAATGTTTTGAGAGGCTTTTAGAAGTGCATCTGAAATCAAAATTGGAGTTTTGCGGCTTTTAGTTCACGTCTGGTAGATTCGAGGGCATCCATATGCCAGCGCACTGCTAAAAGTTAACAAAATTAACTTTAACAGATATAGACGATTCAAAATTTACATTCTTTCTCTTCCAGAAAGATGTACAACAGCGGTCAAAGTTTGGAATAAATAAGATTTGTGACTGTAATTTATTCAAAGCTGAAGTTTCAGCATCATTACTCCAGTCTT
Organism: Megalobrama amblycephala; assembly: GCF_018812025.1. Lineage (NCBI taxonomy): Eukaryota > Metazoa > Chordata > Actinopteri > Cypriniformes > Xenocyprididae > Megalobrama > Megalobrama amblycephala. The sequence continues at coordinate 9,861,816 of NC_063067.1, read as the reverse complement.
CAGTGTCACAGTGTCACGTCATTATTTTTTCAGTTTAACGCATTTCAAATATTTAACGCAGGTCTTTTTTCTCCATCATCCTTTAGCTAGCGTTACATTATATGATCACGCTCTTACTCATGCTTTTAAACCATTCAAGTGTGACAAGACACAAAAGAAAATGCCTTATTGACTTCTCTTTCACGTGTGAACGGACAAAATTATGTCACACACACAATTATGTCAAAAAGCCCGTTTTGATGAGTATCCTCATAAGCACAGTCTTAAATGAGTTAATTAAAGTCTTAAATGAAAGTAAAGAGTAAAGAGAAAATAGACTGCAGATCCATGTCACGTGCAGCAGGTCTTAAAGTGACAGCAGCCTAATAAACCTGTTAAAGTCTGACATTACAGGATTCAGAATGAATATTTCCTAATAATTTACTGACCCTCATGTCATCAAAGATGTTTATGTCTTTCTTTCTACAGTCGAAAATAAATCATGGTTTTTGAGGAAAACGTTTTTTGTTTTTTTGTTTTTAGAAAATGACCGATCGTGTTGCTACATAAGACCCTTATTCCTCGTCTGGGATCGTGTAGAGCCTTTTGAAGCTGCACTGAAACTGCAATTTGGACCTTCAACCTGTTGGCCCCCATTGAAGTCCACTATATGGAGAATAATCCTGGAATTTGAGTTTTCCTCAAAAACTTTCATTTCTTTTCGACTGAAGAAAGAAACACATAAACATCTTGGATGACATGGGGGTGAGTAAATTATCAGGAAATTTTAATTCTGAAGTGAACTAATCCTTTAATGTTTATCAAAAAAAAAAAAAAAAAAAAAAAAAAAGAAGAAAAAGAAAAAGAAATAAAATCACTCACTGCTCTTAACGGAATAACTTTTGCAGCTTTAATAAAAATTAATCTATATTTTAATCTAAATTATGCAGTGAAGACTGTGAAGTGTTTGATAACTTTATTCAATTTCTGGATATTTCTTACCTGTTAGATAAAAAAAATATACAGTATTAAAGGTGCCCTAGAATCAAAAATTGAATTTACCTCGGCATAGTTGAATAACAAGAGTTCAGTACATGGAAATGACATACAGTGAGTCTCAAACTCCATTGTTTCCTCCTTCTTATATAAATCTCATTTGTTTAAAAGACCTCCGAAGAACAGGCGAATCTCAACATAACTGTTACGTAACAGTCGGGATCATTAATATGTACGCCCCCAATATTTGCATATGCCATCTCATGTTCAAGGCATTAGACAAGGGCAGCCAGTATTAACGTCTGGATCTGTGCAGAGCTGAATCATCAGACTAGGTAAGCAAGCAAGGACAACAGCGAAAAATGGCAGACGGAGCGAAAATAACTGACATGATCCATGATTACATGATATTTTTAGTGATATTTGTAAATAAGGGAGCGCGAGATTTAAAGGGGCCGCAGCCTGAATCGGTGCATAGTTAATGATGCCCCAAAATAGGCAGTTAAAAAAATAAATTAAAAAAAATCTATGGGTTTTTTGAGCTGAAACTTCACAGACACATTCAGGGGACACCTTAGACCTATATTACATCTTGTGAAAGAACGTTCTAGGGCACCTTTAATGTAGTTTCTTCATTAATTTAGAGATTAAATGTAAAATTATTACAATATAAAAGAATATTAAAAAAACTTTGTTAGGTGTAATTAATTGCGATTAATTACAGAAAAATGTGTGATTAATTGGGTAATTTTTTTTAATCGATTGACATTGATTATATTACATTAAATAATAATTTAATTAATATTTATATTAAATAATATTTCAAAATATTAATGTTTGTACTGTATTTTTCATCAAATAAATGATATAATCATAAGAGGCTTCTTTCAAAATATTTAAAAATCTTAATTATTCCAAACTTTTGACCTCCAGTGTACAGCCAAAAAACGTAAACTTTATACATGTTGGCATGAGACTAGTGTGACAGAATCATTTATTAATCTTATTTTTGTAAATATTTAACCAATCTTTTCTCCATGGAACCAGAAGTTCACCTGCCTAGAAAAACAGTCAAAAAATACAATTAAACAACTTTAACATTGTAGGATTTTACTGAATAATTCATATAAATGCTTTACCAAAACACATTTCTGCTTTTAAATCCATTGCAAAACTGGTCCAGTTTGCTTCAGTATTAAATGTTACTGTAAACATGTTTTTTTTTTCATTGATCATCATCTTCTGACATCTGCCACAAAAGCTGTCGTTGTTTACATGATAAAACAGGTATAATTCAACTCTGACCTCACATTTCAGCTCATGTAGGAGGAAGAAAGAAAGATAGTTGATTGACATAGCTGTTTGTGATTATGAAGATCTCTTAGTTCACAGAAAAGAGCTGAGCTTTCATCTGTCACCCGAGTCAACATCTGCCAAGGTGTTAAAATCACATAGATGTAAAAACAGCTTCTCCCACACATGTGGTCATATTAACTGACAATGATTCATTTAATCTCGGTTCATCCACACTCAGATACTGCAAACAAGACAGAAAGTAAAGGTTCTGCAAACCTAAAACCGAGATAGTGTCAACCCACAGATAATGTAAATGCAGTAGAAACAAATCAAATACTTTTTATACTAGCATAATGAGGATTTTTTTTTTTTTTTTAATCTAAAATGCTCATGTTTTTGTATCTTTATATTAACAAACTATTTATTAAAACCAAGTCACATCAGTCTCAAGTTACATTTTTGGGGAGAAAAAAATTAAATTGAGTAAAAAATAATTACTAAAACAGAATAAAAATCATATTTTGTGTCAATATGATCTTATTAGACTGAAACATGCATTATTAAAGTATTAGCAGCATCCAAAACATAAGTATTTTACATATGAACATAATTACAAATGTCTTTCAATCCTTGTAGGTTTCACTGTAAAAAAAAAAAAAAAAAAAAAAAAAACCTGATTGAAATTCAACACAACGTGACGCATTTAGATTTTTAGGTTCTCTCAACTATTGTCTTAAAAACAGTCCTAAATAACACTACTTTGTTTTGTTGATTTGAATCTGTTCCTTCACTAAATGCAAAATGTCTCATTCAGGAAACAAATTCACCAAGCCAACTACAAATTTCTTCTTCAATAAATTTTGAATTAGTAACACAGACGCCAACAACTGACAGACAAACCTCAAGATCGGAGACAATCAACAAATACAACAAATAGCTAACACTGACAAAACAAAAACAAATGTTAACATAAAGTCTTTTTTTAAACTTTTTTTTTTTTTTACTTCAGCAATAAAACATACATAAAACAATATAAACATACCTTTTCAAAGAAAAACATAACTGCTACAAAATTCATGTTTTCGTTATGAGTGTGTAATTTACTCTTTAGAACAAAGAATATCAAAGTATTGTCAAGTTATTATGGAAGCTTGTTTCCACCATGAAATAGAAACTAAAAAAGTTAATTGTGACTTTTATTTCACAATTCTGACTTTTTTTCTCACAATTGCGAGTTTATATCTCTCAATTCTGACTTTTTTTCTCAGAATTGTGAATTATAAAGTCAGAATTGCGAGATATAAGGTCAGAATTGCGAGTTTTAAAGTCAGAATTGCGAGATACAGTCAGAAATGCAAAATATAAAGTCAGAATTGTGTTATAAAGTCAGGATTGCATGATATAAAGTCAGAATTGCGAGTTATAAAGTCAGAATTGTGAGTTATACAGTCAGAATTGTGAGTTATAAAGTCAGAATTGCATGATCTAAAGTCAGAATTGAGAGATATAAGGTCAGAATTGCGAGTTATAAAGTCAGAATTGCTTGATACAGTCAGAAATGCAAGATATAAAGTCAGAATTGTGTTATAAATTCAGAATTGCGAGTTATAAAGTCAGAATTGAGAGATATAAAGTCAGAATTGCATGATCTAAAGTCAGAATTGAGAGATATAAAGTCAGAATTGCGAGTTATAAAGTCAGGATTGCATGATCTAAAGTCAGAATTGTGAGATATAAAGTCAGAATTGTGAGTTATAAAGTCAGGATTGCATGATATAAAGTCAGAATTGTGAGATACAAAGTCAGAATTGCGAGATATAAAGTCAGAATTGCGAGTTATAAAGTCAGGATTGCGAGATATAAAGTCAGGATTGCATGATATAAAGTCAGAATTGCGTGACAAAGTCAGAACTGCGAGATATAACGTCAGAATTGCGAGATATAAAGTCAGAACTGCAAGATATAAAGTCAGAATTGCATGATATAAAGTCAGAACTGCGTGACAAAGTCAGAACTGCGAGATATAAAGTCAGAATTGCGTGATATAAAGTCAGAATTGTGTTATAAAGTCAGGATTGTGAGTTATAAAGTCAGAATTGCTTGTTATAAAGTTAGAATTGCAAGATATAAAGTCAGAATTGCTTGTTATAAAGTTAGAATTGCAAGATATAAAGTCAGAATTGTGTTATAAAGTCAGAATTGTGAGATATAAAGTCGGAATTGCGAGATATAAAGTCAGAATTGTGAATTATAAAGTCAGAATTGTGAATTATAAAGTCAGAATTGCGAGAAATAAAGTCAGAATTGTGAATTATAAAGTCTGAATTGCGAGAAATAAAGTCAGAATTGCGAGTTATAAAGTAAGAATTGCGAGATATAAAGTCAGAATTGTGAGATATAAAGTCGGAATTGCGAGATATAAAGTCAGAATTGTGAATTATAAAGTCAGAATTGTGAATTATAAAGTCAGAATTGTGAGATATAAAGTCAGAATTGCGAGTTATAAAGTCAGAATTGTGAATTATAAAGTCAGAATTGTGAAGTATAAAGTCAGAATTGTGAGATATAAAGTCAGAATTGCGAGTTATAAAGTCAGAATTGTGAATTATAAAGTCTGAATTGCGAGAAATAAAGTCAGAATTGCGAGTTATAAAGTAAGAATTGCGAGAAATAAAGTCAGAATTGCGAGTTATAAAGTAAGAATTGCGAGATATAAAGTCAGAATTGTGAGATATAAAGTCAGAATTGCGAGTTATAAAGTCAGAATTGTGAATTATAAAGTCAGAATTGTGAAGTATAAAGTCAGAATTGCGTGATATAAAGTCAGAATTGCGAGTTATAAAGTCAGAATTGTGAATTATAAAGTCAGAATTGTGAGATATAAAGTCAGAATTGCGAGTTATAAAGTCAGAATTGTGAATTATAAAGTCAGAATTGTGAAGTATAAAGTCAGAATTGCGTGATATAAAGTCAGAATTGCGAGTTATAAAGTCAGAATTGTGAGATATAAAGTCAGAATTGCGAGTTATAAAGTCAGAATTGTGTGTTATAAAGTCAGAATTGCGAGTTATAAAGTCAGAATTGTGAATTATAAAGTCAGAATTGTGAAGTATAAAGTCAGAATTGCGTGATATAAAGTCAGAATTGCGAGAAATAAAGTCAGAATTGCGAGTTATAAAGTCAGAATTGTGAATTATAAAGTCAGAATTGTGAATTATAAAGTCAGAATTGTGAATTATAAAGTCAGAATTGCGTGATATAAAGTCAGAATTGCGAGATATAAAGTCAGAATTGTGAATTATAAAGTCAGAATTGTGAATTATAAAGTCAGAATTGTGAGATATAAAGTCAGAATTGCGAGTTATAAAGTCAGAATTGTGAATTATAAAGTCTGAATTGCGAGAAATAAAGTCAGAATTGCGAGTTATAAAGTAAGAATTGCGAGAAATAAAGTCAGAATTGCGAGTTATAAAGTAAGAATTGCGAGATATAAAGTCAGAATTGTGAGATATAAAGTCGGAATTGCGAGATATAAAGTCAGAATTGTGAATTATAAAGTCAGAATTGTGAATTATAAAGTCAGAATTGTGAGATATAAAGTCAGAATTGCGAGTTATAAAGTCAGAATTGTGAATTATAAAGTCAGAATTGTGAAGTATAAAGTCAGAATTGCGTGATATAAAGTCAGAATTGCGAGTTATAAAGTCAGAATTGTGAGATATAAAGTCAGAATTGCGAGTTATAAAGTCAGAATTGTGTGTTATAAAGTCAGAATTGCGAGTTATAAAGTCAGAATTGTGAATTATAAAGTCAGAATTGTGAATTATAAAGTCAGAATTGTGAGATATAAAGTCAGAATTGCGAGTTATAAAGTCAGAATTGTGAATTATAAAGTCAGAATTGTGAAGTATAAAGTCAGAATTGCGTGATATAAAGTCAGAATTGCGAGTTATAAAGTCAGAATTGTGAGATATAAAGTCAGAATTGCGAGTTATAAAGTCAGAATTGTGTGTTATAAAGTCAGAATTGCGAGTTATAAAGTCAGAATTGTGAATTATAAAGTCAGAATTGTGAAGTATAAAGTCAGAATTGCGTGATATAAAGTCAGAATTGCGAGTTATAAAGTCAGAATTGCGAGTTATAAAGTCAGAATTGTGTGTTATAAAGTCAGAATTGCGAGTTATAAAGTCAGAATTGTGAATTATAAAGTCAGAATTGTGAAGTATAAAGTCAGAATTGCGAGTTATAAAGTCAGAATTGTGAATTATAAAGTCAGAATTGTGAAGTATAAAGTCAGAATTGCGTGATATAAAGTCAGAATTGCGAGATATAAAGTCAGAATTGCGAGTTATAAAGTCAGAATTGCAAGATATAAAGTCTGAATTGTGAGTTATAAAGTCAGAACTGCGAAATTCATGTTTTTTCTCACAATTGCGAAATTTTATCACGCAATTGTAACTCACAGTTGTGAGTTTAAATCTCGCAATTCTGAGAAAAAAAAGTTGCAATTACCTGTGAGATAAAGAGTCGCAACTGCTTTTTTAATGTTTTTATTTAGTGGCAGAAACAAGCTTCCATAAGTTATGTTTACCACAGGCTTTATTTTACACATAAATCTAAAAGCCCAATTATAAAACCCCATAGGAAAATCTCAAAAGAACAGAACCAGCTTCCGGGTTCTTCCCAAAACTTCCCAGGAGGAACGGACCATATTGTCGCTGACACCACAACACAGGGCTTCAATGAAACAGCGTAAACACTACCTACGCTTTCATCACTGACTGTAGGACAGTGTTACTGTACAGTGTTTAAAAAGTTTCATGAATATGGATTGTTCTTGTATTTTTGATTAATTTCTCATCCAACATCACCTCCTCGGAGAAAATGAGGTACGTTTTTTGGCCTTGACACCTCATGAATCCCGAAGCCTCCTAATAATCGAATAGCACCCACGTTACCATTGCGAGCTCGTTGACCCTTTTATGTTCCCTTCGAGTCAGTGTTGATCCAGAGAACACACAGTCATCAGGAAAATACAAAGTGAGGCAGAGAGAGAATGTTTTGTGTTTATTCAAGCAGGCAAATTGCAATGCACATTTGGCCCATTACAGCGCATCAACATCAGAGAGCAGCACGCTAAAGCGAGCGAGAAGCGTACACTTATCATTATTTTATAACATGTCTAATGACAGATTGACAGAGGATTTGCAAATGTGAGCCGACGTCGATTTTGCCAAGTTCAGTTTCCACCGCTGCCTGTGTGATGCAAGCATACTTATGTGTATAATTTGATTTTGCAGTGGATTTATTAGTACATTTTTATAAAAAGAACCTCCACGCCCCGTCGGTGTGGTGAATCTAAGATGTTCTGATGTTTTGAAGCCATCAGACTATGAATAATAGGAATTATGACATTTAGAAGGCTTAAAATGGTGTAAATGCTTCAAAACAATTTCATAAGGAGTCAGAATGTACGTGATGGTACGGGCAAGCTGTTAGCTTTGATCATCTGCAAAATCATCACGCAAAAATAAACCTGACCGCAGCGCTAGTTCATGGCCCAAATGTCTTCATATCTTCATGAAAACTCCTCAGTACCAGGGTTGACGTACGTATCTACATACGCTTTAAGATACTCTGTGAATTTAAACTCTCTCCCTTTTCACCCACTTTCTGTCACATAATTTTGATTCAGTATGTAGCGGTAGCGCCCGCCTCGTGTGCACCCTACAGAGTGAATGTGCAAATGAGGTGCAGGATTCCTTTAATCATTGCTCTTTGCTCAGACTCTAGCAGATCAGGGTTCACAAGAAGAAAGCTTGTAATTAAGGTGGACATGTTAGATATTAGATTAACTGTATTAATATGGAAACACTTGAATTGAATAAACATGAAGCTCCAGATAAATTGCTTGCCAAATCTTCACACTCGCATGACAGCAAGGTAAGACTCGCGCTTTATGTGAGGATGTTGATGGAAATGATTTTTAGAAAGGCAGCCATAATCATCATTATGATTAATATAACTGTAACTGCACTCATGATATGGTATTACCATGTTTTTGGACAAATACCATGGTATGATTTGATGTACTTGGAGTACTATGCAAATACCATGGTATCTATCTATCTATCTATCTATCTATCTATCTATCTATCTATCTATCTATCTATATGTCTGTCTGTCTATCTTAAAGGGGTCCTTGATTATGATTTCATTTTTTTATCTTTAGTTAGTGTGTAATGTTGCTGTTTGAGCTTAAAGGTGATCTATAATGCCCCCTTTACAAGATGTAATATAAGTCTCTGGTGTCCCCAGAATGTGTCTGTGAAGTTTCAGCTGAAAATCCCCCACAGATCATTTATTATAGCTTGTTAAATTTGCCTCTATTTGGGTGTGAGAAAAACACTGCGTTTTTGTGTGTGTCCCTTTAAATGCAAATGAGCTGCTGCTCCCGGCCCCCTTTCCAGAAGAGGGCGGAGCTTTAACAGCTCGCGCTTCGGTTGCTCAACAACAACAAAGCTGGAGAATCTCACACAGCCAAAATGTGGATTGTCAGTAACGGTGTTCAGCCTTACATTGTTCAAACCGGAGTCGACACTGATGGAGAGACTCAGGAAGAAGTTACAACTTTTAGAATGAAACTGGACGTTTCTGAATGGTTAGTGGATAAATTTATGTAGTTGCTGTGGAGTTGATTCAACTCATCGACTACTAATTGACTACTACTATTGACCCTCGTTTGTGAAGCAGTCCGGCGTAAAATGACAGCATGACAACAACAATCTACTACAACAACTCTTCCTCTTCTCTAAAGCAGCCCAACATGGCCTCACCCCCTTTGTTGTGTGTTCTCAGGGGCGGGGTTTATGTAAATTTAGGGGTTTGTGATGTCACCAACCCGGGACAAGCTTGTTGTAGTCCTTTCCAGCCATTTGTTGTAGTCCTTAAAAAGCGATTTCTATAAAAGAAAATATCTCGCTTTGCATTGAACTTTGAGCGTCGTAACTTTGCAGATGTTGTTTAAAGTACCATAGTATTACCAAGTTTTTAGAGGTACACATTGAAGCTCCTGAAAGTACTATGCCAATACCAAGGTAGGCCTATATAATTATCAAAGTACCATGGTATTACCACATTTTCAGAAGTATGCTTTGAAATACCGGAAAGTATGCAAATACCATGGTATATAAATATGGTAATCATTTAGATCCATGATATATAACAAAGTGCCATAGTATCACCACAGTTTTAGAAGTACATTTTGAAGTACCTGAAAGTAGTATGCAAATAGCATGGTGCATAAATATAATTTAGATAAAATTAAATAAAATTATATATAATATAATTTAACCAACATACATATTTATGTCAAAGTAGCATAATATTACCATGCTGTTTGGACAATTACCATGGCGATATCATGATATTCTTTGATGTACTTCAGAGTAGTATAGCATATCATGGTATATAAATATGGCAATCATCTAAAATCATGATAATATAACAAATTATTATAGTATCACCATGTTTTTGGAAAAGTGCCATGGTAAAACCATGGTATGCTTTGAAGTACCTAAAAGTACCATGGTAAATAATTATGGTAATTATTTTGAGCCATTATATATTGTACAACGTACCACAATATTACCATGTTTTCTATATATACTACCATAATATTATGGTATGATTTTAAGTACACAGAGTGCCATTTAAAGGGTTAGTTCACCCAAAAATGAAAATTCTGTCATTTATTACTCACCCTCATGCTGTTTCACACCCGTAAGACCTTTGTTAATCTTTGGAACACAAATTAAGATATTTTAGTTGAAATCCGATGGCTCAGTGAGGCCTGCATAGGGAGCAATGACATTTCCTCTCTCAAGATCCATTAATGTACTAAAAACATGTTTAAATCAGTTCATGTGAGTACAGTGGTTCAATATTAATATTATAAAGCGACAAGAATATTTTTGGTGCGCCAAAAAAACCCTAAATAACGACTTATATAGTGATGGCCGATTTCAAAGCACTGCTTCAGGATGCATGGGAGTATTATGAATCAGTGTTTCGAATCAGCTGTTCGGAGCGCCAAAGTCACGTGATTTCAGCAGTTTGGCAGTTTCACACACAATCTGAATCATTATTCGATACACTGATTCATTTGTGCTCCGAAGCTTCCTGAAGCAGTGTTTTGAAATCGGCCATCACTATATAAGTCGTTATTTTGTTTTTTTGACGCACCAAAAATATTCTCGTCGCTTTATAATATTCATATTGAACCACTGTACTCACATGAACCGATTTAAATATGTTTTTAGTACATTAATGGATCTTGAGAGAGGAAATGTCATTGCTCCCTATGCAGGCCTCACTGAGCCATCGGATTTCAACTAAAATATCTTAATTTGTGTTCCGAAAATTAACTAAGGTCTTACGGGTGTGGAACGGCATGAGGGTGAGTAATAAATGACAGAATTTTCATTTTTGGGTGAACTAACCCTTTAAATACCATGGTATCACTTTCAAAAAAAGCATCATGGTCCTACAATGGTATTTTGGACATGTACTACGGTAATACCATGGTATGCTTTGAAATACATTGAAATACAGTGTAAATGCAATGGTCTCACTTACAAAACAGTACCATGGTAATGTAATATCATAGTATTTTAGACATGTACCATGGCACTACTATGGTATTTTGGACATACCATAAAATAAAAACCATGTTACATACATTTCAGTACCATGGTATAAGGTCAAATTCACCCTTGAGAGCATTGGCAACATAGTAGGCTAATGCTTTTTCTGAAATGGCTATTTGTGTTTATTGCAGTAACCTTTTATGTATTAAAGTAAACTGCCATAATGTGCATCGATGAATCGTTCACAATAAGACCAGGAACGTGTAGTATTGCGTAATAGGAAACTAAATATGCTCAAATTTGATTTCATGTTGACTTTAGCTCTTAGCCAAAGTGTAAGTAATTGTACAATAAGACACAGCAGAGACTGTCCTTTGAATATACAAGACACAGGAAGCATAAGTTAGTGTTTAACACAGCAGTCGGCCTGAGCTGACAGTAAAAAAAAAAAAACAGCGGAATCAATAGAACACTCTGTTATCTATCTCTATATCAGCGTTTAAAGAGAAAGATTATATGTCAGGACTGGGTCTGACCAGACGGAGGCAGAGATACATCATTGTGAAGAGTCAGTGGTCTTTTGTGTGTAAATCATACGTCACATGGCCTCCGAGTTCATCCTCAGGCCACAGAATACATTTACAACAGACGCAGACCTCCATATTTTTCCTCTCATTGGCTGTTTCCTGTAGATGTATGTAGATTATTGTACAGCGCTGCATTTGCCTGATATTTATCGTGGTCAGATGTGCCGTATCTTTAACAGTGATTCTTTGTGTTGTTATATGTACTGTAGATCTCAAGTAATGGCTTCATTTTTGGAGGGAAAACAAAGCATTAATCGTCATGATGAACAGTCAGCCTGACATCATGAGGGTCAGTTCTTACATTAATGCTAAAGGAAAGAAAGCAGCCTAAGCCACCAGTGTTAGGTTAACACGAGTGCTAGGTACTATTTCACACATTGTTGCACTCCAAAAGTGTGTCATAATGGAAACCTAATACACATTTCAGTATGTGGTTTCGTTCTCTTTTCCAGGTCGCAGTAACAATTTGAAGAGAAAATCCAAAATTAACCAGTTTTCAATGGTATATATATATATATATATATATATATATATATATATATATATATATATATATATATACATTTTATTATATCTTTTCATGTGACAACACTGAAGAAATGACACTTTGCTACAATGTAAAGCTTGTATAACAGTGTAAATTTGCTGTCCCCTCAAAATAACTCAACACAGCCATTAATGTCTAAACCACTGGCCACAAAAGTGAGTACACCCCTAAGTGAAAATGTCCAAATTGGGCCCAAAGTGTCAATATTTTGTGTGGCCACCATTACTTTCCAGCACTGCCTTAACCCTCTTGGGCATGGAGTTCACCAGAGCTTCACAGGTTGCCACTGGAGTCCTCTTCCACTCCCCCATGATGACATCAAGGAGCTGGTGGATGTTAGAGACCTTGTGCTCCTCCACCTTCCGTTTGAGGATGCCCCACAGGTGCTCAATAGGGTTTAGGTCTGGAGACATGCTTGGCCAGTCCATCACCTCTACCCTCAGCTTCTTTAGCAAGGCAGTGGTCGTCTTGGAGGTGTGTTTGGGGTCGTTATCATGTTGGAATACTGCCCTGCGGCCCAGTCTCTGAAGGGAGGGGATCATGCTCTGCTTCAGTATGTCACAGTACATGTTGGCATTCATGGTTCCCTCAATGAACTGTAGCTCCCCAGTGCCGGCAGCACTCATGCAGCCCCAGACCATGACACTCCCACCATGTTTGACTGTAGGCAAGACACACTTGTCTTTGTACTCCTCACCTGGTTGCCGCCACACACGCTTGACACCATCTGAACCAAATAAGTTTATCTTGGTCTCATCAGACCACAGGACATGGTACTTAGTCTGCTTGTCTTCAGCAAACTGTTTGTGGGCTTTCTTGTGCATCATCTTTAGAAGAGGCTTCCTTCTGGGACGACAGCCATGCAGACCAATTTGATGCAGTGTGCGACGTATGGTCTGAGCACTGACAGGCTGACCCCCCACCCCTTCAACCTCTGCAGCAATGCTGGCAGCACTCATACGTCTATTTCCCAAACACAACCTCTGGATATGACGCTGAGCACGTGCACTCAACTTCTTTGGTCAAACATGGCGAGGCCTGTTCTGAGTGGAACCTGTCCTGTTAAACCGCTGTATGGTCTTGGCCACCGTGCTGCAGCTCAGTTTCAGGGTCTTGGCAATCTTCTTATAGCCTACGCCATCTTTACTCTGTAGAGCAGGGGTGGCGAACTCCGGTCCTGGAGAGCTTCAGTCTTGCAGAATTTAGCTCCAACCCAGATGAAAACTCACCTGCCTATACCTTTCTAGCAACCCTTCAGGCCTTGATTAACTTGTTCAGGTATGTTTGATTAGGGTTGGAGCTGAACTCTGCAGGACTGTGGATCTCCAGGACCGACGTTAGCCACCCCTGATGTAGAGCAACAATTCTTTTTTTCAGGTCCTCAGAGGGTTCTTTGCCATGAGGTGCCATGTTGAACTTTCAGTGACCTGTATGAGAGAGTGAGAGCGATAACACCAAATTTAACACACCTGCTCCCCATTCACACCTGAGACCTTGTAACACTAACGAGTCACATGACACCGGGGAGAGAAAATGGCTAATTGGGCCCAATTTGGACATTTTTACTTAGGGGTGTGCTCACTTTTGTGGCTAGCTGTTTAGACATTAATGGCTATGTGTTGAGTTATTTTGAGGGGACAGCAAATTTACATTGTTATACAAGCTGTACATTGTAACAAAGTGTCATTTCTTCAGTGTTGTCACATGAAAAGGTATAATAAAATATTTACAAAAATATGAGGGGTGTACTCACTTCTGTGAGATACTGTATATATATTTAACCCTTAAATGCATGACTGTTTCGCCAATCATTCTTACATATTCGGGTCTTTATCGACCCAGATCTATATCTAATATGGAAGGATCTCTGTCGCGATAATATAAAACTCTTCTGATGTTAGAGTAACAATTACAGAAGAATAAAATAAATCGTATTTTGTTACCTTTTGGAGCTTGAAAGGGCTCCGTTTGAGCAGATGTGTAATGCCATCATCTCTGTCCTCGTCAGAGCTCATTTCCCAGTAAATTCAGCAAATAATGGGCTAGTTTTATAGTTGAGGTCACGAATATGAGCCCATTCGCGATCTCAAACGTATTCTCAAAACTATATAATTTTCAACATCTTCAAAATCAATATTTCTATCGCTAACAGCTTCATCAGATTCATCCAGTAACAGTTACAGTCATATTTGATTGCATTCAGTACTTGCTCTGCAGTAAATCGCTGAGCCATTTCATGTTTTTCTTATTATTTAGTTTTCTGTCTGAATGAAACGTCACTTCAGCATTGTGTATCAGACATTGCCACCTTGTGGAATAAAGGTGAATTGCACTTTTTTCGTCATCTAAGATTCAATTATTGTTGTGCAGAAAAATATACGTACACTCATACACACCTTGGGTCGTTTGCGACCCTATACAATTTTTACAAAAAATGAATACAAAAATAGGCATTCTTTTATAATTTTATGATTTTTTTCTTGTTATATTCTTTATAATGAACTGATTGAGGAATACCAAGAAGGTTGATGTCTAACTTTAAAAAATTAACGAGGAGGATGGTAGAGAATGATGTCCCGGGTCACTAAAGACCCGAGGTATGCATTTAAGGGTTAATGCGCTATCAAAATATAATATATTTAATGTATAATCAATATAACCTATTGCAGCGGCATCTCTGCTCTGATGGTGTGAGGGCGGGACAACCTGTCACTCACATGAGATCGACCAATAGAAAACCACAACAATCCAATCATATGACCTATGGACAAAATTAAGTCCCGCCCTACATTTTTTCTTTTCTGAGAAGCCATTTCGAAGCCATATACGTCGCAATAAGAAAGAAAAGACTTGCTTCATGCCAACTTGCATCTGTACTTGTGTACCTTATTTTAAGCATCTGATTCTCTCTTGTGCTTTTCAGCCATTTTCCAGCTAGACTGTCTTCAAACAGTTGCTCTGCCATGACAGTAGCTGACCTGAAAGAGAAAACTGGCTGTATGAAAAAGGTTTATGCAAACTTCTGCAAGGATGCATTAAAATGATCAAAAGAGACAGTAAAGACTTTTACATTGTTACAAAAAAATCTGTTTCAAATAAATGCTGTTCTTTTGAACTCAAAGAATTCATCAAAGAATCCACAAAAAAAAAAAAAAATAAAAAAAATAATAATAATAATAATAATAATATTAAGCAGCAGCACAACTGTTTTCAACATTAATAATGAGAAATGTTTCTTGAGAAGCAAATCATCATATTAGAATGATTTCTGAAGGATCATGTTACTCTGAAGACTGGAGTAATGATGCTGAAAATTCAGCTTTTCCATCAAAGGAATAAATGAAAATGTAAAATATATTAAAATAGAAAAAAAGTTCAGCTAACTAAGGTTAGGAACACATATCCTAGATTTTAGCATCCGTACAAGACTCATAACATAACAGCACCTTTTGCAAATGAAGTTGTCTCTAGAATAATTTATCATTTATCACATGCTTTAGAAAAGACAAACACATTGCCGCTTGGCACAAACAGACGGAAATGTGATATTAAGATACATGAACAAAGCAGATAAGAGACATCCAACCCACTTAAACCAATGCAAAACAAGGAATTATATATTTTTAAATAAAGCGTTCCTGCTCAGAGATGCCGTGAAGTGATATTACCAGCTTTCTCTCCAACTGGATCTTTACAGGAATAAGATTAACAGCCGGTGATTGCGCGGCGTTATGAACATCAGCTTAAATGTGGTGGGTGAGGAACGAACAAACACGCTCTCTTATTTGCTTCAGTGTGAACTCAGACAGTCATCTAAACCCTGAAAAAAGGCTGTGAAAGCCGTAATTGGCAGGCTGCTCCCATTCCCAAGCATCTTCTATTAAATTTTAGAGTGCCAGGGAGCACTTTCATTTTGCTTTAATGAAGTTTTTAAAAGTTTGACTGATCTTCAGTGTAAGTCATCCAGAATGCCAGACCATTTGTGCTCGCTTCCCACTTTTTTTTCATTATCGCTCTCTGTTATGACTCTCTTTCTCTGCATCTCTGCCACTTTATTATGAAGGATAGAGCCCCCCTTTCTTCATGGCCAGACCTCCATCATTTTGTTGGCTTTATTTTACAGAAGAACTGTACATACACCTAAAACGCCTGTTTTAAAAAGATCAACAGACATAGATCGGACTTTCTGGAAAAATGAAAGGTTGAATTCATTGTTAATTTTTAGTTTGTTTTGGCCTGGCATCTGAGCCATATATAGAGACCAAACTTGAGGGCGGACTTTTTTTATTTTAACTCAAGCAACCACGCAGAATACACTAACAATACCCTAGTAATCAGTTAAAGCAATCAATTATATACTTTTTAACCACAAATGCTCATCTTGCACTAGCTCTGTGATGCGCCACGCATTACGTAATCACGTTGGAAAGGTCATGCGTGATGTATAAAGCAAATGTGCAAAGTGTAAGTCAAACACCCTTTACAAAAAAGGTGATGTCAGACAGGCTGCTTTTGAAGTCGGAAGAGAAAATAAAATGGAGTTTTTGATTGCGTAATGAGTGGCACATCGCAGAGCTAGTGCAAGACAAGCATTTGTGGTTAAAAGGTATATACATTTTTATTTTTTATTTTTTTTAGAAAACGACCGATCGTTTCACTAGATAAGACCCTTATTCCTCGTCTGAGCCCTTTGAAGCTGCACTGAAACTGACATTTGCAATTCATTGTTCCCTGTTGAAGTCCGCTATATGGAGAAAATCCTGGAATGTTTTCCTCAAAAACCTTTATTTGTTTTCGACTGAAGAACGAAAGACATAAACATCTTGGATGACATGGGGGTGAGTAAATTATCAGGAAATTTTAATTCTTAAGTGAACTAATCCTTTAATGTTATTATTATCATAAATATGAATTAACAACAGACAACTGTATATTTATAAATATACATACGCCTAGTTTAATAAATGCTGTAAAAAAATGTTGTTCGTTGTTAGTCCATGTATAGTCCTAATGCATTAACAAATGTTAATTGTAATTAATGTGAAGTGCTACTGCAGTGTCAAAGTGACTTAAAGTCATTCACTATCAGTGAGACTTGGCAGGTAATATAAGCACCAGAGACCATTTGTGATGCAACCAAATTGGGCATTCAACCTTATGCAAATACACATGTAGCAAACTACCAATGAAAGTGTAGATAGTGAAGCTCAGTTGGATATAGCAGTCAAGTAGAAACGCATAAAAGCAGGTTGGTCCATAAAAACACCTTAAATTCCATCCGCAACACTTGAAATCTTGACAGCATGCGTCCAAAAAAAAGAACGTTAAGCAAGCTCTTTCAAATAAAGGAACTGAAGCCATTAATGTGCAGGAATTACAAGTTGTATTGTTGGTGTTATGGTTTGTAAATTCACTCAAGTGTCCACAGACAATGTCCTTTTTGCAGTCAGGGTGGAAAAAACCCGAAGCATTTGAAGGCCTTAGGCTTCCACTAATACAAAAAGTCTAATCAGAGCAGCAATCCCTGATGTTAATGAAGGTGTCACACATTGCACAAAGAAAGTTGTGCCTGGCAATCTTCCATTTTTCGGCTGCCTACACCAGTGACATTTCATCTCACATTCAAAGAGCGCCTGGGCCCTTAATGAAATGCATAATTAACATATTCTAATTGTGCTGAGCTCGGTGATGGTTTTGACAGAGCTCACTTTCCATGTCTAATTCAATGCTAATTTAATCTGTTCTTTTCCCGGCGACATGACCTTTCTTGATTGAGTTTCACCGCAAAGAATTTTTTGATGGATTGATTTATCAACCTCTTGGAATGCAACAAAAGCATCACTTTGAGACAGGAGGGAAGGGGGGGGGGGGGGTCTTCAATGGGGAAAAACAGAATGAAGACAAAATCAAGAAACAAAAGGGGGGAAAAACAACAAAATTAAAAAGGAATAAAGTCACGCAACCTGAAAAATGTTTCTGATGATTTACTGTGCTATTAACCCCTGGTGCACGGATTCACTCATCGTCATCCGGAGCTGTAATGGCAAATTTTCCCAGCCATTTAATCTCACTTGCTGAGTGTCAGTAAACCAGTGAAGTTGCATTACCTTTTTCATGCAGAGTATTGAGCACAGTGGAGATGCTGGAGGGTCTTTTCTTACCCCATCTGCATGAGAATGACCTGGTTTCCCCTCTAGCAACAAATACTTGTATAAATATTCCATAAAAATATTGTATGCATAAAAGCATATTACCTATAACTTAACTGATACAACCCTATAAAACTCTAGAGACTCATTTCAGAGTGTCTCACAAGTTGGTGCAGTCCTTGCAAAAATGAAAAGTCTTGATGCTACTGAAATGCAGCATGAAAGTGAAGAAAACTGAATAAAAATGTATTAGTATGACATAATGACCTTCTAATATTTTATAGAATACATATTGCTATATTGCAATAACAAAACAATACAATGTCAATTTACAATGGACCTTATCACTAAAGTTATAATATTAAATTTTATTCTATAAATATTATTTAAAATATCTATTTAGAATTTAGTTTTTCTAATTTTTAGAAACAATGAAAAGGAAACAATTAATAGAAACAATAATATTGTATTGTTTCAGAATGCATAAATCATCTTCTTAAGGTGTTGAATTTACACTAAGACAAGTGAACAAACAAGACAATTAAATCATCACAATTATTTGTGACAATTAATCACCAGCAAAAAATATTGTGAGCGTGACAGTCTTATTAATAGCTGAAAACAATCAAATTAGCAAAATAATTAATAAACACACAAGAGAGGTAGAACTCTGTGTGTAACAGGCGTTTAAATTCTGCCAAATTTCCTGTGCAAGCAGATTCGGCGTGGATCTGTGCATGACCACTGCTGCGAAAACAATGTCTTTACCCTGTAATTTGACTGGATAATAGAAGCCTTCTGTAAAACTAACCCTGCTGATTTAACATCACAATACCAGTGGCCTTAAAAAGCATTTGGGAACTTTTGTAACACTTAAAATGTCTGAATGTCAGATACAAAATATCAAATCAAGTGTTTTTTCAGAACTTATATTTCTGGGCCATTTTTTTGCAATGTATTTTAACCAACTAGTCCCAAGGTGATTTTTAGTAGATGCATGAAGTCAATTCTCCCCAAATTAAGAGATGTCTAGTAGAGTAACCACTAGTAACTATGTTGCACTAACATTTCACAACCAAAATGTGTCCAAACAGTATATGGTTATTTTCTGTGAAATGCTTTGTTTGAGAAGTGTTATGCTGTATTTCATCAAAATAAATCCCCCTTTTTTGATAATGTGTTGCAAAATACTGTATACACAACTATGCAAATAAAAATGCAATAAGCAAAATTTATTGGGGTCACTATATATAGTTTGAATGGATTTTGTCATGACCTAAGATGAAATCGTATGGATTTACACATTGGTATGTCTATAGTAAAATCTGTAGACTTTAACAATCTTTGTTTCATTATATGCCAACAGTAAGAGTTCAAAAATGGCAAAAAAAAAGCACTTCTTGTGTTTTTGCCTCAAGTTTGCATGCCTGTAACTCAAGAAGTATCAAAGATATCTTAATATCCTTTTAGTTTCTGGTTCTTGACAAACTTTCCTTTTGGTATCTTCATTTTAAAGGCCCTCGATGGTTCAGTCCCAGAGATATGGACATGTTAATGCGGCTCCATGAGTAAATTGGTAAATTGTACACATTTTCAGTGGTCAAAAACCAAATGTGGGTTATTTTGCATACATTTATTTTTTTTTCCTATCAGCTCAATTGCATACATACCAGTCTGAGTTCCATATATAATCCTTTTCCAAAGTTTGCATGCCTGTAACTTTAAAAGTATTCAAGATATCTTAATATCCTTCTAGATTCTCATTTTTAACAAACTTTTCTTTTGGAATTTTCATTTTTAATGCCCTATATAGTTCAGTCCCAAAGATATTGGGACCCCAATGTGACTACATGTCAAAATTGTTACATTTGACCCATTTTCAATGGTCAAGAATCAAATGTAGGTACATTTTTAAACAGCTGATAGTTATTGTGTTTAAAGAAGAATGTCTGAAGAACAAATAACACTGAAACTAGAAATGTGTCTTGTTTCCCTATATTAAACCAATTGAATACAACACACCTCTCTGAAAGCCAGAAACAAAAAATCAGAAGTTTACTTGTCTTTAATTCAAGAAGTGTTAAAGATATCTTAATGTAATTTTAGATTCTTGTTCTTATGAAACTTTTCATTTTGGGGAAGTTTTTGTAATTTGGTTTATTTGACACGGACTCAAGGCCCTCTTCACTATCACCAAGCCACTATTTAAGAGGGAAAAAACACCATGCCAAAGGCATCACAACTTCACCAGCCTTCCATCTTGAAACAAGTCGGGTCTTTATGCGTCACCCCTTTATTTTGAAGAACTGCAAGTTCACTAAACTGCTCTCTGTTTGCCATTCGCTCAGCGAACATTGCGATTCCACCTCAGGATGGAGCTTTCAGCCCACTCAGAGACCTGAGAGAAGCATACGACAGCTCATAATCCAGCAGCGCTACAGTAATTCCCTTCACCTGCCATTTTGCTTACCCCACATTTAGAGTAGAGTTAGTGCAGAGAGATGCTGGGGAACTGCGTTCAGACTGCAGCTGTCTATCTTCGGGAGAGACGAGGGATTATACATTCGCTCGTATGCACTCACACACAACCGTAATTGCAACACTGCTGGGCCCGCCCTCATTTGCATCTTTCCCTTCCTCAGACTTTGATTGGCAGCTGTACATGAAATGCCACATCAGTTGAAAGTATGTTGTGAGCTGGCACTAACGATCCCCGTGGCTCCGGGGAGACCTGCCATATTGTAATTTGGTTATCAGGCATGAAGGAAATAATTCTAAGTGCCAGGATATGTGAGACAGAATAAATGCTTCAGTGCCACACGTTGCCCAGGGTGACAGTTTTTATTTAATGTACAAGAGGCTCCTGTTGCCGGCAGCATTTGGGTAGGGGATCAGCAGAAGCAGAATCTCTCAGTCTTTCCGTGGATTGGAATAGAGAGTGGAAGGAGGAGCAGGGGTGGGAACGTCGACCGCGGAAGAGCGTAATTTTTTAAGGCAGGTGTCCGTCTCCGGAAATTCTGTACGCTGCAAAATCTGTAATTACCTCCTCAGTGGTTCCATAGGATGACAGAAGCGGAGGCCTCCCGTAGAGATGATGCTGAATTGCAGGACAGACTGGCAGAGAGCCGCGGAAGACTGTGGAAGATTGCCTCGTGCGCTCTGGCGGTTGAAGGGCGGTACTGATCGTGCCTTTCTCTTAAGCGGCAGAGGCCTTATTTGTTTTGATGCGCTGGTTTTGCATGGGGAGCCAGACCCCTTGAGATGGAGCTGTCACATTGCAAAGAGAGGCCCTTGACGCTGGCAGCAGCCCCCGGGCAAAATGAAAACAAGTAAGTGGCATAGATGGAGGATGCCAGCTTGCCTTTTTCCTGAGCAATCCAATGAGAGTGAAGCAGTCCAAACTCACAATGCAGCAGTACCAGGAGTAATCAATGCTTGCTCATAAGTGGTAAGTAACAAAAGTTTATGCGAAGTAATTGAATGAAAGAAAAGAAGAGAAAGTTACATACAGTATCATTCTACAGGTAAAAACATACACAAATGCATGTACTGATCAAAGAGGCTTCGGAAAGACGAGAAAAGCAATCAAGAATTCACTCAGCGTCTCGGGTATGGCCAACCCCTGCCTCACACAATTAAGCTAATTATTAATGTATTTGAGGGTTAAGAGAGCAGCCCCTGCCAAGATCCTTCAAGTGAGCTGAGTGAAAGGCGCGAAGCCTGACATTCCCCGGCCAAGCACGGTTCGTTTGTCCGTGGGGATAGAAGCCGCTCAGTTCCAAATGCCATGTGTGGGGGACACACACAATGGGCTCTGCGCACCGCTATTATCCCTGGTGTCAGCAGCCTGTGCCCTCCTGCGTGAAGAGGTCTCCTTGTCAGCAACCATGCCACTCCGCAACACATCATTTGGTAGTCTGTCAATTTTCCCAACGTTATCGGACCGAGTGTAAAAATAGCAGACAGACCCGTCATCCAGAACCCTTACTCTTCATCCGCTGGAACCCAGTCCGAGGGAATCCAGACTGGTGACGTTTAAGGAACGCATGAAGGTCATTTGTGGTCGTGGCACTCCGGTCTAACGTGATCGACAAATGCAGGCACACACAAAACGTAGTCTCAGCCACAGACTGTCGGCTGAAGTCCTCATCCGGTTGGTTGAATTCTACAAGATGTCCCGGAGACGTGCGTGTCACGTTCTTTAACGGTCCGCCTGGAAACAAATGGCGTGACGCAAAACCCCCTTGTGAAAGAAGAACGCCATCGTGATTACAACAGTGCAATGACAATGAAAGCTTACCAGGATCAACTAAACACTGGATTTTCAAAAGTATGTTTAGTTCGCGGCTCCATTGTTGCACTAAACTTGCACAACGTTCTTGAATAATTTATTAGATGCACGCTGGTCTGTTATTGTAGGGACATCGACTTTACATTTTCAAGCTCCTAAACATGACGCGGAACAAAACAAATTGTGATTGGTTGCATTACATGCCAGTCAGACGTCCTCTTGGGCCAATGAAAGCTGTGATAGAGTCTGACGGCAGAAGGTCCAGCTACGCGAGACTACACAAAATCTGCACAGGTAAAGCATGTTCAAATTAGCCAAAACATGCAGAAACAAACATGCAAAGGGCTGCAGGATGTATAGAACTTGCTAAAAGAAAGAAATCCTGCAAGCACAGATTCTGTGCAGGGCTACAGGGCCTGAAGCCTATAATTTTTTAGACTCTAGGTTGGGTTCACATTCTGCACAACATGGCTTAAAGTTAGTGTGCACCCACTTTCTAAGTAACGTGTTTGGCCATTACTAACAGGTGCAGAATATCAATTATACACCCATGTGATCTTCATTGACCCTGTGCAATGTGCAAAAGTCTTGTGGAAGAACTTGACTGACCTGAAGGCTAAAGCCCAGGACACACCAAGCCGACGTCAAAGAACTAGCGGCGATGAAAGCTGACTGTGTTGTCGCCTCTCGTCCGCTGTGTCTCGGCCAAAATGCTGCGCACAAAAAAGACAAAAGGCAACTGTCAACTAGCATGTGCGTTCTGCGCCTGTGTGTAAGTATATATCTGTTTATATAAGCAGGTATCAATAGTCTATTTTCGTCTTTTAAAAAGGGAGACTGAAACTAGGACTGCAGATATAATCAGCATGCTGAATCGGCCCAAAAAAAAAACCTTGACGGCATCCAACTTGAGCCATCGGTGTGGAGCACACCGAAAAAACTAGCCCGATGGACGCTCAAAAATTTCCCGGTTTGGTGTGTCCCAGCCTTTATGTATGAGTACCTTTGGTTTGAGTTGGATTAAGAACTGTGTGACTTCCCTAATTCTGAATGGGAGCAAATCCCTGCCACTCCTATGCAAATTCCATGTTCTTATACCTTGCCAGAAGAGCTATTACAGCAGCAAAAAGAGGACAGGTGTGGTGTTTATGCAACTTTTTGCCATGTATTTTTTCTTGAATGCATCTCATTCAGCACGACCAGATGTGCAACCATCTCAACCTAGTTGTATGCATCAACCACCTCCACAATTTTATTCCACAAACCAAACCCATTCCTCATTAGACATAAAAACCTTCCATTGCTTCAGGAGAAAGTGCATCCAAAGGCAAGGCATTGGCCCTTGATGGCCCTCGGTCCCAGAGACTGACTGGTTGGCAGGGTGAGGAGAGCTGATTGATCTGATGACAGATCCTTCTGAACCTCAGCCTCCATTCTGCTCTCTGCGGCGATATCTGTGGAGATCATTGACGCGCGGGGTTGATACCTGATCAAACAGGCCTCTGAACTGCCAAACACAGGGCATCATTAGCAGCGGCTGCCCGTCGCTGGGGAGATGTCAGCTGGACGATGGCCATGTGGTGTTGATGCCTGGGGAGACGTCTGGTGATGTGGGTGGTCGGTGGGTTGAATCTTCACCTCGGGGTGTGTGTGAGAAAGGTCTGCTGTTAACTATCAGCCAGCAAATCAGCCGTCAGCTCTCGTATGAACGGGAGGAGGACTGAAAGAGCGCACGTACAACTAAATCCACCTTGCACAACCAAACAATTTTAAGACTTATTTCCAAATCATTGTCTTTTACAATGTCTGT